>NC_090372.1:224464095-224724095 GCF_036365525.1 Heterodontus francisci | reverse complement strand
TTCCCTTCATCTCCCTCCAGTCCACTTCTAGTCTCTCGCATTCTCACTCTTTGTGTCATTGTGTCCATCTGTTTCTCTCACCATTTTCTCTTTCAACTATGCTTTATTCCATTTCTCACTCCTGTCTCTGTCTCTCCTCAGAATGTAACTGAACCATTCACTGGGAATATCACTGAGAATATCACTGGCATCGAGCCTCAGCAACAAGGTAGGTGACCTGAAATAACCTTTATATTCACGATATCGCTGAAACTTATTTTCACCTCTGTAACATCACCCAACCGACTTCATTAATCTAACACACACCAAGTCCCGTTCCTCTATAACCCCTGTACTCACTGACCTACATTAACACACACCAAGTCCCGTTCCTCTATCACCCCTGGACTCACTGACCTACATTAACACACACCAAGTCCCGTTCCTCTATCACCCCTGTACTCACTGACCTACATTAACACACACCACGTCCCGTTCCCCTATCACCCCTGTACTCACTGACCTACATTAACACACACCAAGTCCCGTTCCCCTATCACCCCTGTACTCACTGACCTACATTAACACACACCAAGTCCTGTTCCCCGATCACCCCTGTACTCACTGACCGACATTAACACACACCAAGTCCCGTTCCCCTATCACCCCTGTACGCACTGACCTACATTAACACACACCAAGTCCCGTTCCCCTATCACCCCTGTACTCACTGACCTACATTAACACACACCAAGTCCCATTCCCCTATCACCCCTGTACTCACTGACCTACATTAACACACACCAAGTCCTGTTCCCCTATCGCCCCTGTACTCACTGACCTACATTAACACAAACCAAGTCCCGTTCCCCTATCACCCCTGTACTCACTGACCTACATTAACACACACCAAGTCCCGTTCCCCTATCACCCCTGTACTCACTGACCTACATTAACACACACCAAGTCCTGTTCCCCTATCGCCCCTGTACTCACTGACCTACATTAACACAAACCAAGTCCCGTTCCCCTATCACCCCTGTACTCACTGACCTACATTAACACACACCAAGTCCCGTTCCCCTATCACCCCTGTACTCACTGACCTACATTAACACAAACCAAGTCCCGTTCCCCTATCACCCCTGTACTCACTGACCTACATTAACACACACCAAGTCCCGTTCCTCCATCACCCCTGTACTCACTGACCTACATTAACACACACCAAGTCCCGTTCCCCTATCACCCCTGTGCTCACTGATCTACATTAACACACACCAAGTCCTGTTCCCCGATCACCCCTGTACTCACTGACCGACATTAACACACACCAAGTCCCGTTCCCCTATCACCCCTGTACTCACTGACCTACATTAACACACACCGAGTCCCGTTCCCCTATCACCCCTGTACACACTGACCTACATTAACACACACCAAGTCCCATTCCCCTATCACCCCTGTACTCACTGACCTACATTAACACACACCAAGTCCCGTTCCCCTATCACCCCTGTACTCACTGACCTACATTAACACACACCAAGTCCCGTTCCCCTATCACCCCTGTGCTCACTGATCTACATTAACACACACCAAGTCCCGTTCCCCTATCACCCCTGTACTCACTGACCTACATTATCACACACCAAGTCCCATTCCCCTATCACCCCTGTACTCACTGACCTACATTAACACACACCAAGTCCCGTTCCCCTATCACCCCTGTGCTCACTGATCTACATTAACACACACCAAGTCCCGTTCCCCTATCACCCCTGTACTCACTGACCTACATTAACACACATCAAGTCCCGTTCCTCTATCACCCCTGTACTCACTGATCTACATTAACACACACCAAGTCCTGTTCCCCGATCACCCCTGTACTCACTGACCGACATTAACACACACCAAGTCCCGTTCCCCTATCACCCCTGTACTCACTGACCTACATTAACACACACCAAGTCCCGTTCCCCTATCACCCCTGTACTCACTGACCTACATTAACACACACCAAGTCCCGTACCCCTATCACCCCTGTACTCACTGACCTACATTGACACACACCAAGTCCTGTTCCCCTATCACCCCTGTACTCACTGACCTACATTGACACACACCAAGTCCCGTTCCCCTATCGCCCCTGCACTCACTGACCTACATTAACACAAACCAAGTCCCGTTCCCCTATCACCCCTGTACTCACTGACCTACATTAACACACACCAAGTCCCGTTCCCCTATCACCCCTGTACTCACTGACCTACATTAACACACACCAAGTCCCGTTCCCCTATCACCCCTGTGCTCACTGATCTACATTAACACACACCAAGTCCCGTTCCCCTATCACCCCTGTACTCACTGACCTACATTATCACACACCAAGTCCCGTTCCCCTATCACCCCTGTACTCACTGACCTACATTAACACACACCAAGTCCCGTTCCCCTATCACCCCTGAACTCACTGACCTACATTAACACACACCAAGTCCCGTTCCCCTATCACCCCTGTACTCACTGACCTACATTATCACACACCAAGTCCCGTTCCCCTATCACCCCTGTGCTCACTGATCTACATTAACACACACCAAGTCCCATTCCTCTATCACCCCTGTACTCACTGATCTACATTAACACACACCAAGTCCCGTTGCCCTATCACCCCTGTACTCACTGACCTACATTATCACACACCAAGTCCCGTTCCCCTATCACCCCTGAACTCACTGACCTACATTAACACACACCAAGTCCCATTCCCCTATCACCCCTGTACTCACTGACCTACATTAACACACACCAAGTCCCGTTCCCCTATCACCCCTGTGCTCACTGATCTACATTAACACACATCAAGTCCCGTTCCTCTATCACCCCTGTACTCACTGACCTACATTAACACACACCAAGTCCAGTTCCCCTATCACCCCTGTGCTCACTGATCTACATTAACACACATCAAGTCCCGTTCCCCTATCACCCCTGTGCTCACTGATCTACATTAACACACATCAAGTCCCGTTCCCCTATCACCCCTGTGCTCACTGATCTACATTAACACACACCAAGTCCCGTTCCCCTATCACCCCTGTACTCACTGACCTACATTAACACACACCAAGTCCCGTTTCCCTATCACCCCTGTACTCACTGACCTACATTAACACACACCAAGTCCCGTTTCCCTATCACCCCTGTACTCACTGACCTACATTAACACACACCAAGTCCCGTTTCCCTATCACCCCTGTACTCACTGACCTATATTAACACACACCAAGTCCTTTTCCCCATCACCCCTGTACTCACTGACCTACATTAACACACACCAAGTCCCGTTTCCCTATCACCCCTGTACTCACTGACCTACATTAACACACACCAAGTCCCGTTCCCCTATCACCCCTGTACTCACTGACCTACATTAACACACACCAAGTCCCGTTTCCCTATCACCCCTGTACTCACTGACCTACATTAACACACACCAAGTCCCGTTTCCCTATCACCCCTGTACTCACTGACCTACATTAACACACACCAAGTCCTTTTCCCCATCACCCCTGTACTCACTGACCTACATTAACACACACCAAGTCCCGTTTCCCTATCACCCCTGTACTCACTGACCTACATTAACACACACCAAGTCCCGTTTCCCTATCACCCCTGTACTCACTGATCTACATTAACACACATCAAGTCCCGTTCCTCTATCACCCCTGTACTCACTGACCTACATTAACACACACCAAGTCCCGTTCCCCTATCACCCCTGTACTCACTGACCTACATTAACACACACCAAGTCCCGTTCCCCTATCACCCCTGAACTCACTGACCTACATTAACACAAACCAAGTCCCATTCCCCTATCACCCCTGTATTCACTGACCTACATTAACACACACCAAGTCCCGTTCCCCTATCACCCCTGTACTCACTGACCTACATTAACACACACCAAGTCCCATTCCCCTATCACCCCTGTACTCACTGACCTACATTAACACACACCAAGCCCCGTTCCTCAATCACCCCTGTACTCACTGACCTACATTAACACACACCAAGTCCCGTTCCCCTATCACCCCTGTGCTCACTGATCTACATTAACACACATCAAGTCCCGTTCCTCTATCACCCCTGTACTCACTGATCTACATTAACACACACCAAGCCCCGTTCCCCTATCACCCCTGTACTCACTGACCTACATTAACACACACCAAGTCCCGTTCCCCTATCACCCCTGTACTCACTGACCTACATTAACACACACCAAGCCCCGTTCCTCAATCACCCCTGTACTCACTGACCTACATTAACACACACCAAGTCCCGTTCCCCTATCACCCCTGTGCTCACTGATCTACATTAACACACATCAAGTCCCGTTCCTCTATCACCCCTGTGCTCACTTACCTACATTAACACACACCAAGCCCCGTTCCTCTATCACCCCTGTACTCACTGACCTACATTAACACACACCAAGCCCCGTTCCTCAATCACCCCTGTACTCACTGACCTACATTAACACACACCAAGTCCCGTTCCCCTATCACCCCTGTGCTCACTGATCTACATTAACACACACCAAGCCCCGTTCCCCATTCACCCCTGTACTCACTGACCTACATTAACACACACCAAGTCCCGTTCCCCTATCACCCCTGTGCTCACTGATCTACATTAACACACATCAAGTCCCGTTCCCCTATCACCCCTGTACTCACTGATCTACATTAACACACATCAAGTCCCGTTCCCCTATCACCCCTGTACTCACTGACCTACATTAACACACACCAAGTCCCGTTCCCCTATCACCCCTGTACTCACTGACCTACATTAACACACACCAAGTCCCGGTCCCCTATCACCCCTGTACTCAATGACCTACATTAACACACACCAAGTCCCATTCCTCTATCACCCCTGTACTCACTGACCTACATTAACACACACCAAGTCCCGTTCCCCTATCACCCCTGTACTCACTGATCTACATTAACACACATCAAGTCCCGTTCCCCTATCACCCCTGTACTCACTGACCTACATTAACACAAACCAAGTCCCGTTCCCCTATCACCCCTGTACTCACTGATCTACATTAACACACATCAAGTCCCGTTCCCCTATCACCCCTGTACTCACTGACCTACATTAACACACACCAAGTCCCGTTCCCCTATCACCCCTGTACTCACTGACCAACATTAACACACACCAAGTCCCGTTCCCCTATCACCCCTGTACTCACTGACCTACATTAACACACACCGAGTCCCGTTCCCTTATCATCCCTGTACTCAATGACCTACATTAACACACACCAAGTCCCATTCCTCTATCACCCCTGTACTCACTGACCTACATTAACACACACCAAGTCCTTTTCCCCATCACCCCTGTACTCACTGACCTACATTAACACACACCAAGTCCCGTTCCCTTATCATCCCTGTACTCAATGACCTACATTAACACACACCAAGTCCCGTTCCCCTATCACCCCTGTACTCACTGACCAACATTAACACACACCAAGTCCCATTCCCCTATCACCCCTGTACTCACTGACCTACATTAACACACACCAAGTCCCGTTCCCCTATCACCCCTGTACTCACTGACCAACATTAACACACACCAAGTCCCATTCCCCTATCACCCCTGTACTCACTGACCAACATTAACACACACCAAGTCCCGTTCCCCTATCACCCCTGTACTCACTGACCAACATTAACACACACCAAGTCCCATTCCCCTATCACCCCTGTACTCACTGACCAACATTAACACACACCAAGTCCCGTTTCCCTATCACCCCTGTACTCAATGACCTACATTAACACACACCAAGTCCCGTTCCCCTATCACCCCTGTACTCACTGACCAACATTAACACACACCAAGTCCCATTCCCCTATCACCCCTGTACTCACTGACCAACATTAACACACACCAAGTCCCATTCCCCTATCACCCCTGTACTCAATGACCTACATTAACACACACCAAGTCCCGTTCCCCTATCACCCCCTGTACTCACTGACCTACATTAACACAAACCAAGTCCCATTCCCCTGTCACTCCTGTACTCACTGACCTACACTAACACACGCCAAGTCCCGTTCCCCTATCACCCCTGTACTCACTGACCTACATTAACACACACCAAGTCCCGTTCCCCTATCACCCCTGTACTCACTGACCTACATTAACACACACCAAGTCCCATTCCTCTATCACCCCTGTACTCACTGACCTACATTAACACAAACCAAGTCCCATTCCCCTATCACCCCTGTACTCACTGACCTACATTAACACACACCAAGTCCCGTTCCCCTATCACCCCTGTACTCACTGACCTACATTAACACAAACCAAGTCCCATTCCCCTATCACTCCTGTACTCACTGACCTACACTAACACACGCCAAGTCCCGTTCCCCTATCACCCCTGTACTCACTGACCTACATTAACACACATCAAGTCCCGTTCCTCTATCACCCCTGTACTCACTGATCTACATTAACACACACCAAGCCCCGTTCCCCTATCACCCCTGTACTCACTGACCTACATTAACACACACCAAGTCCCGTTCCCCTATCACCCCTGTGCTCACTGATCTACATTAACACACATCAAGTCCCGTTCCCCTATCACCCCTGTACTCACTGACCTACATTAACACACACCAAGTCCCGTTCCCTTATCACCCCTGTACTCAATGACCTACATTAACACACACCAAGTCCCATTCCTCTATCACCCCTGTACTCACTGACCTACATTAACACACACCAAGTCCCGTTCCTCTATCACCCCTGTACTCACTGACCTACATTAACACACACCAAGTCCCGTTCCCCTATCACCCCTGTACTCACTGACCTACATTAACACAAACCAAGTCCCATTCCTCTATCACCCCTGTACTCACTGACCTACATTAACACACACCAAGTCCCGTTCCTCTATCACCCCTGTACTCACTTACCTACATTAACACACACCAAGTCCCGTTCCCCTATCACCCCTGTACTCACTTACCTACATTAAC
Source organism: Heterodontus francisci (assembly GCF_036365525.1). Classification (NCBI taxonomy): domain Eukaryota; kingdom Metazoa; phylum Chordata; class Chondrichthyes; order Heterodontiformes; family Heterodontidae; genus Heterodontus; species Heterodontus francisci. The sequence continues at coordinate 224,717,013 of NC_090372.1, read as the reverse complement.
ACACACCAAGTCCCGTTCCTCTATCACCCCTGTACTCACTTACCTACATTAACACACACCAAGTCCCATTCCCCTATTACCCCTGTACTCACTGACCTACATTAACACACACCAAGTCCCGTTCCTCTATCACCCCTGTACTCACTGACCTACATTAACACACACCAAGTCCCGTTCCTCTATCACCCCTGTACTCACTTACCTACATTAACACACACCAAGTCCTGTTCCCCTATCGCCCCTGTACTCACTGACCTACATTAACACAAACCAAGTCCCGTTCCCCTATCACCCCTGTACTCACTGATCTACATTAACACACATCAAGTCCCGTTCCCCTATCACCCCTGTACTCACTGACCTACATTAACACAAACCAAGTCCCGTTCCCCTATCACCCCTGTACTCACTGATCTACATTAACACACATCAAGTCCCGTTCCCCTATCACCCCTGTACTCACTGACCTACATTAACACACACCAAGTCCCGTTCCCCTATCACCCCTGTACTCACTGACCAACATTAACACACACCAAGTCCCGTTCCCCTATCACCCCTGTACTCACTGACCAACATTAACACACACCAAGTCCCGTTCCCTTATCATCCCTGTACTCAATGACCTACATTAACACACACCAAGTCCCATTCCTCTATCACCCCTGTACTCACTGACCTACATTAACACACACCAAGTCCTTTTCCCCATCACCCCTGTACTCACTGACCTACATTAACACACACCAAGGCCCGTTCCCTTATCATCCCTGTACTCAATGACCTACATTAACACACACCAAGTCCCGTTCCCCTATCACCCCTGTACTCACTGACCAACATTAACACACACCAAGTCCTTTTCCCCATCACCCCTGTACTCACTGACCTACATTAACACACACCAAGTCCCGTTCCCCTATCACCCCTGTACTCACTGACCTACATTAACACACACCAAGTCCCGTTCCCCAATCACCCCTGTACTCACTGACCTACATTAACACACACCAAGTCCCGTTCCCCAATCACCCCTGTACTCACTGACCAACATTAACACACACCAAGTCCTTTTCCCCATCACCCCTGTACTCACTGACCAACATTAACACACACCAAGTCCTTTTCCCCATCACCCCTGTACTCACTGACCTACATTAACACACACCAAGTCCCGTTCCCTTATCATCCCTGTACTCAATGACCTACATTAACACACACCAAGTCCCGTTCCCCTATCACCCCTGTACTCACTGACCTACATTAACACACACCAAGTCCCGTTCCCTTATCATCCCTGTACTCAATGACCTACATTAACACAAACCAAGTCCCATTCCCCTGTCACTCCTGTACTCACTGACCTACACTAACACACGCCAAGTCCCGTTCCCCTATCACCCCTGTACTCACTGACCTACATTAACACACACCAAGTCCCGTTCCCCTATCACCCCTGTACTCACTGACCTACATTAACACAAACCAAGTCCCATTCCCCTGTCACTCCTGTACTCACTGACCTACATTAACACACACCAAGTCCCGTTCCCCTATCACCCCTGTACTCACTGACCTACACTAACACACGCCAAGTCCCGTTCCCCTATCACCCCTGTACTCACTGACCTACATTAACACACACCAAGTCCCGTTCCCCTATCACCCCTGTACTCACTGACCTACATTAACACACACCAAGTCCCATTCCTCTATCACCCCTGTACTCACTGACCTACATTAACACACACCAAGTCCCGTTCCTCTATCACCCCTGTACTCACTGATCTACATTAACACACACCAAGTCCCGTTCCCCTATCACCCCTGTACTCACTGACCTACATTAACACAAACCAAGTCCCATTCCCCTATCACCCCCTGTACTCACTGACCTACATTAACACACACCAAGTCCCGTTCCTCTATCACCCCTGTACTCACTGACCTACATTAACACACACCAAGTCCCGTTCCTCTATCACCCCTGTACACACTGACCTACATTAACACACACCAAGTCCCGTTCCCCTAGGGCGGCACAGTGGCGCAGTGGTTAGCACTGCAGCCTCACAGCTGCAGGGATCCGGGTTCGATTCTGGGTACTGCCTGTGTGGAGTTTGCAAGTTCTCCCTGTGTCTGTGTGGGTTTTCTCCGGGTGCTCCGGTTTCCTCCCACAAGCCAAAAGACTTGCAGGTCGGTAGGTAAATTGGCCATTATAAATTGCCCCTAGTATAGGTAGGTGGTAGGGAAATATAGGGACAGGTGGGGATGTTTGGTAGGAATATGGGATTAGTGTAGGATTAGTATAAATGGGTGGTTGACGGTCGGCACAGACTCGGTGGGCCGAAGGGCCTGTTTCAGTGCTCTATCTCTAATCTAAAAAAATCTAATCTAAGACCCGTTCCTCTATCAACCCCCTGTGCTCTCTGACCTACATTGGTTTCCGGTAAAGGAATGCCTAGATTTAAAAATTCTCAGTCTTGTTTTCAACTCCCTCCATGTCCTCACCCCTCCCTATCTCTGTGATCTCCTCCAGGCACACAACCCTCTGAAATCTCTGCACTCCTCTAATTCTGAAGATCCCTGATGTTATCGCTTCATTGGTGGCTGCATCTTCAGCTCCAGGGGTCCTACCCTCTCCCCCTGTCTTTCCTCCTTTCAGATACTCCTTAAAATCTATCTCCTTCACCAAGCTTCTGGTCAGCTGACCAAATATCTCCTTGTGCTGTTCCGTGTCAGATTTTGTTTTATAATGCTGCTGTGAAAATGCTTGGGATGTTTTACTATGTAAGAGGCGCTGTGTAAATATAAGTTAATATCTCAAACATTTTGATCAAATCACCCCTTAACCTTCTAACTTCCATGGAATACTAGTTTGTACACTAGTTTGTATAATCTGTCCTCGTAATTTAACCCTTGGATGTCCAGTATAATTCTAGTAAATCTACACTGCCACTCCCTCCAAGGCCAATATCTCCTTCCTAAGGTGTGGTGCCCAGCACTGCTCCCAGTAGCACCAGGTGTGGTCCAGTCAGGGCTTTGTATAGCTGAGGTATAGATTCTCTCCCCTTGTATTCCAGTCCTCTGGATACACAGGTCAGCATTCCATTGGCCTTTCCCTTTTCTGTATCTGATCATTTTTTTATTTGTTCATGGGATGTGGATGTCACTGGCCAGGCCAGCATATATTGCCCATCCCTAACTGCCCTTGAGAAGGTGGTGGTGAGCTGCCTTCTTGAACCACTACAGTCCATGTGGGGTAGGTACACCCACAGTGCTGATAGGGAGGGAGTTCCAGGATTTTGACCCAGCGACAATGAAGGAACGGCGATATAGTTCCAAGTCAGGATGGTGTGTGACTTGGAGGGGAACTTGCAGGTGATGGTGTTCCCATGTATCTGCTGCCCTTGTCCTTCTAGTTGGTAGAGGTCACGGGTTTGGAAGGTGCTGTCAAAGGAGCCTTGGTGCGTTATAGTGTCATAGAGTTATACAGCACTGAAACAGGTCCTTTGGTCCATCGTGTCCGTGCCGGCCATCAAGCACCTAACTATTGTAATCACATTTTTCACCACTTGGCCCGTAGCCTTGTATACTATGGCGTTTCAAGTGCTCATCTAAATACTTCCTGAATGTTGTGATTTTTCCTGCCTCTGCCACCTCTTCAGGCAGTGTGTTCCAGATTCCAACCACCTTCTGGGTGAAAAAATGTTTCCTCAAATCCCCTCTAAACCTCCTGCCCCTTACCCTAAATCAATGTCCCCTGGTTATTGACCCCTCCGCTAAGGGAAAAAGTTTCTTCCTATCTAACCTATCATTGCACCTCATAATTTTGTATACCTCAATCATGTCCCCCCTCAGCCTTCTCTGCTTCAAGGAAAGCAACCCGAGCCTTTTCAGTCTCTCTTCATAGCTGAAATGCTCCAGCCCAGGCAACATCCTGGTGAATCTTCTCTGCACCCTCTCCAGTGCAATCACATCCTTCCTATAATGTGGTGACCAGAACTGTACACAGTACTCCAGCTGTGGCCTAACTAGCATTTTATACAGCTCCATAATAACCTCCCTGCTCTTATATTCTATGCCTCGGCTAATAAAGGCAAGTGTCCCAGATGCCTTCCTAACCACCTTATCTACTTGTGCTGCTGCCTTCAGTGATCTATGGACAAGTACACCAAGGTCCCTCTGAACCTCTGTACTTCCTAGGGTCCTACCATCCATTGTATATTCCTTTGCCTTGTTAGTCCACCCAAAATGCATCACCTCACACTTCTCAGGATTAAATTCCATTTGCCACTGCTCCGTCCATCTTATCAGCCCATCTATATCATCCTGTAATCTAAGGCTTTCCTCCTCAATATTTACGACACCACCAATTTTCATGTCATCTGTGAACTTACTGATCATACCTCCTATAGAGAGGGACTTTGAAATGTTTGATTGAGGTCCCTCTGATCCTTTTACCCGTGGTCAGCTCTCCATACAACACGATCTTGGGCAGGTGACTGTCGTCCATCTGGGCAATGCGATCTGCTCACGCCATTGGCTTTTCAGGAGGTTGGCCTCAATGCTGGTGATGTTGACTGTTTCCAGGACTTAATGTTTGTGATGCGGTCATGCCATAATGTCCCCCATTAAAGTTATAGACTCTAGTAATTTCCCAATAACAGATGATAGATTCACTGGTCTGTAGTTCCCTGGTTTCACTCTCTCCCCTTTCTTAAATAGTGGAGTGACGTCCACAATTTTCCAATCTAATGGAACGGTTCCCGACTGAGAACCTTGGAAGATTATATTTTCAGCAATGTTCCTTTAATTCCCTGGGATGGAAACCATTTGGCCCTGGGAATTTGATGCTCTTTCGGGTCTTTATTTTCTTCATTCCTGTTATTTTCCTTGTGTTATTTGTGGTGAGTCCCTGTTCCTGATTCAGTGTTAGTTTCCTTGGGATTTCCGACATGTTAACCTCTTCCTGTACTGTAAATACTGAATCAAAGGAATTATTCAGCATGTTCGCCATTTCCTTATTTAATTGACTATATCCTGCTATCAGTTTCCAGGAGGACCACATTGCTCCTGACCTCCCTCTTTTTCCCAATGTAACTGTCAAACGTTTTGTGTTGATTTTTCTATCTCCTTACAAGTTTCTTTTTATACTCCCATTCTGTAACTCTGACTGTCTGTTTTGTCACCCTTTGCTGTTCTTTGTATCTTCCTCATTCACCAGGATATTATACATTATTCAATGTTTTTTCTTTGAGTTCTCTGCTGTCTCTACCTCTTTAGTTGTCTAGGCCTGTCTTTTTTGACAAGTAGAGCTCTCAACCCCTCTGGGGTATAAACTGGTTCTGTATCGTGTAAAATTCAAGTTTAAACATCTCCCACTGATCTTCTGTCATTTTACCCATTAACAGACTTGCCCAGTTTACAGTGGACAGTCTCTGTCTCATCCCACTGGCGACAGCCTTACCAAAATCTAACAGACGGACATACGAATTAGGAGCAGGAGTAGGCCACTCGGCCCCTCGAGCCTGCTCCACCATTCAATAAGTTCATGGCTGATCTGATTGTAACCTCGACTCCACATTCCCCCCTACTCCCAATAACCTTTCACCCCCTTGCTTATCAAGAATCTATCAACCTCCCTCTGAGAGAAAACGTTTCTCCTCATCTCTGTCTTAAATGGGCGACCCCTTATTTTTAAACAGTGACCTCTAGTTCTAGATTCTCCCACAAGGGGAAACATCCTTTCCACATCCGCCCTGTCAAGACCCCTCAGGATCTTATATGTTTCAATCAAGTTGCCTCTTACTCTTCTAAATTCCAGTGGATACAAGCCTAGCCTGTCCAATCTTTCCTCATTAGACAGCCTTCCCATTCCAGGTATTAGTCTAGTAAACCTTCTCTGAACTGCTTCCAATGCATTTACATCCTTTCTTAAATAAGGAGACCAATACTGTACACAGTACTCCAGATGTGGTCTCACCAATGCCCTGTATAGCTGAAGCATAACCTCCCTACTTTTGTATTCTATTCCCCTCCCAATAAATGATAACATTCTATTAGCTTTCCTAATTACGTGCTGTACCTTCATACTAACCTTTTGCGATTCATGTACTAGGACACCCAGATCCCTCTGCATCTCAGAGCTCTGCAATCTCTCACCATTTAGATAATATGCTTCTTTTTCATTCTTCCTGCCAAAATGGACAATTTCCCACTTTCCCACATTATACTCCATTTGCCAGGTCTTTTCCCACTCACTTAACCTATCTATAATCCCTTTGTATCCCCCTTATGTTCTCTTCACAAGTTACTTTCCTACCTATCTTTGTGTCATCAGCAAATTTAGCAACCATACCTTCAGTCTCTTCATCAAAGTCATTTATATAAATTGTAAAAAGTTGAGGCCCCAGCACAGATCCCTGTGGCACACCACTCGTTACATCTTGCCAACCAGAAAATGACCCATTTACGCCCACTCTCTGTTTCCTGTTAGCTCGCCAATCTTCTATCCATGCCAATATGTTACCCCCTGCACCATGAGCTTTTATTTTCCACAGTAACCTTTGATGTGGCACCTTATCAAATGCCTTCTGGAAATCTAAGCACAGTGGCGCAGTGGTTAGCACCGCAGCCTCACAGCTCCAGGGACCCGGGTTCGATTCCGGGTACTGCCTGTGCGGAGTTTGCAAGTTCTCCCTGTGTCTGCGTGGGTTTCCTCCGGGTGCTCCGGTTTCCTCCCACATGCCAAAGACTTGCAGGTTGATAGGTAAATTGGTCATTATAAATTGCCCCTAGTATAGGTAGGTGGTAGGGAAATATATAGGGACAGGTGGGGATGTGATAGGAATATGGGATTAGTGTAGGATTAGTATAAATGGGTGGTTGATGGTCGGCACAGACTCGGTGGGCCGAAGGGCCTGTTTCAGTGCTGTATCTCTAAACTAAACTAAACTAAACATCCACCGGTTCCCCTTTATCCACAGCACATGTAACTCCCTCAAAGAAGTCCAATAAATTGATTAAACATGATTTCCCTTTCACAAAACCATGTTGACTCGGCCCGACTACCTTGAATTTTTCTAAATGCCCTGCTATAATGTCTTTAATAATAGCTTCTAACATTTTCCCTCAGACAGATGTCAAATTAACTGGCCTGTAGTTTACTGCTTTCTGTCTCGCTCCCTTTTTGAATCGTCACTTGAGTGCTGGCCAGCGCATCCAGTACCCAGGGGCACCCCAGTCTGTGTCAGGCCTGCTCTCCAGTCTGTATTGGGCCTGCCCTCCAGTCTGTGTCAGGCCTGTACCCCAGTCTGTATCGGGCCTGCCCTCCAGTCTGTGTCAGGCCTGTACCCCAGACTGTGTCGGGCCTGCGCCCCAGTCTGTGTCAGGCCTGCGCCCCAGTCTGTGTCAGGCCTGCGCCCCAGTCTGTGTCGGGCCTGTATCCCAGTCTGTGTCGGGCCTGCCTTCCAGTCTATGTCAGGCCTGTATCCCAGTCTGTGTCGGGCCTGCCCTCCAGTCTGTGTCAGGCTGTATCCCAGTCTGTGTCAGGCCTGCACTCCAGTCTGTGTCAGGCCTGTATCCCAGTCTGTGTCGGGTCTGCACCCCAGTCTGTGTTGGGCCTGAATTCCAGTCTGTGTTGGGCCTGCACCCCAGTCTATGCCAGGCCTGTACTCCAGTCTGTGTCGGCCCTGAATTCCAGTCTGTGTCGGGCCTGCGCCCCAGTCTGTGTCAGGCCTGTACCCCAGTCTGTATCGGGCCTGAATTCCAGTCTGTGTCAGGCCTGCTCTCCAGTCTGTGTGAGGCCTGCAACCCAGTCTGTGTGAGGCCTGCACCCCAGTCTCTGACAGGCCTGCGCTCCAGACTGTGTCAGGCCTGCACCCAAGTCTGTGTCGGGCCTGCACCCCAGTCTGTGTTGGGCCTGCACACCAGTCTCTGTCAGGCCTGCACCCCAGTCTGTGTCGGGCCTCCACCCAAGTCTCTTTCAGGCCTGCACCCCAGTCTGTGTCAGGCCTGCACCCCAGGTTGTGTCAGGCCTGCACCCAAGTCTGTGTCAGGCCGCACCCCAGTCTCTGTCAGGCCTGCGCTCCAGACTGTGTCAGGCCTGCACCCAAGTCTCTGTCGGGCCTGCACCCCAGTCTGTGTCGAGCCTGCTCTCCAGACTGTGTCGAGCCTCCACTCAAGTCTCTGTCAGGCCTGCACCCCAGTGTGTGTCGGTCCTGCACCCCAGTCTCTGTCAGGCCTGCACCCCAGTCTGTGTCGGGCCTCCACCCAAGTCTCTGTCAGGCCTGCACCCCAGTCTGTGTCAGGCCTGCGCTCCAGTCCGTGTCGGGCCTGCACCCCAGTCTCTGTCAGGCCTGCACTCCAGACTGTGTCAGGCCTGCACCCAAGTCTCTGTCAGGCCTGCACCCCAGTGTTTGTCAGGCCTGCACCCCAGTCTCTGTCAGGCCTGCACCCAAGTCTCTGTCGGGCCTGCACCCCAGTCGGTGTTGTGCCTGCTCTCCAGACTGTGTCAGGCCTCCACTCAAGTCTGTGTCAGGCCTGCACCCCAGTCTGTGTCGGGCCTGCACCCCAGTCTGTGTCAGGCCTGCACTCCAGTCTCGGTTGGGCCTGCACCCCAGTCTGTGTCGGGCCTGCACCCCAGTCTCTGTAAGGCCTGCACCCCAGTCTGTCAGGCCTGCACCCCAGTCTGTGTCGGGCCTCCACCCAAGTCTCTGTCAGGCCTGCACCCCAGTCTCTGTCAGGCCTGCACCCCAGTTTGTCCCCGCTTCCTCCAGGGATTGCACAGTTGTCACTGCGCCTCTTCTGGTTGACTGAGCCGTTGGTCTAGCTGCATCTTTACCTCTTGTGTTTTTCAGATATTGATGGGTGCCAGCAGTCCCAGGTGACAGGCCTGCAAGCCTGCTCTGAACATGCATTCTGCAGAAACATGACCAGCTCCTTTTCCTGTGCCTGTAAACCAGGGTTTGTGCGCTCTCTGGATGGCAAGAGCTGTGTAGGTGAGTGATGGGGGAGGGGTGAACATGATTGGAAATGCTGATGAACTGGTTTTGTTGACACACAGATTATCCAGAACACCCTGCACAGGATGAGCAAAAACTGCTTACTATGATCCACTGACCTTCTCTTTTCTGAACCTTTTGCTCTAATACTTGTTCTTACTGTCTCTCTCCAACTTCCCTTTGACTTTCTGTCAGACTGTTTATCTGTTATGTTTTCTTTTATTCCTATTCTCTCTTTATGACATCTTTAAATCCCTCTTTTTTTGTCCCTGTCAGCTGTGCCTTGTGGGTATCACTCCCACATTTGAGTTAAAAAGTTCAGAGTTCAATTTCCACTTCAGAGATGTGAGCATTATATCCAGACTGACACTCACAGTGCAGTACTGAGGGAGTGCTGCACTCTCAGAGGGGCAGTACTGAGGGAGTGCTGCACTCTCAGAGGGTCAGTACTGAGGGAGTGCTGCACTCTCAGAGGGTCAGTACTGAGGGAGTGCTGCACTGTCGGAGGATCAGTACTGAGGGAGTGCTGCACTCTCAGAGGGTCAGTACTGAGGGAGTGCTGCACTCTCAGAGGGTCAGTACTGAGGGAGTGCTGCACTCTCAGAGGGTCAGTACTGAGGGAGTGCTGCACTCTCAGAGGGTCAGTACTGAGGGAGTGCTGCACTCTCAGAGGGTCAGTACTGAGGGAGTGCTGCACTGTCGGAGGATCAGTACTGAGGGAGTGCTGCACTCTCAGAGGGTCAGTACTGAGGGAGTGCTGCACTCTCAGAGGGTCAGTACTGAGGGAGTGCTGCACTCTCAGAGGGTCAGTACTGAGGGAGTGCTGCACTCTCAGAGGGTCAGTACTGAGGGAGCGCTGCACTCTCAGAGGGTCAGTACTGAGGGAGTGCTGCACTGTCGGAGGATCAGTACTGAGGGAGTGCTGCACTCTCAGAGGGTCAGTACTGAGGGAGTGCTGCACTCTCAGAGGGTCAGTACTGAGGGAGTGCTGCACTCTCAGAGGGTCAGTACTGAGGGAGCGTTGCACTCTCAGAGGGTCAGTACTGAGGGAGTGCTGCACTCTCAGAGGGTCAGTACTGAGGGAGTGCTGCACTCTCAGAGGGTCAGTAGTGAGGGAGTGCTGCACTCTCAGAGGGGCAGTACTGAGGGAGCACTGCACTCTCAGAGGGTCAGTACTGAGGGAGTGCTGCACTCTCAGAGGGTCAGTAGTGAGGGAGTGCTGCACTCTCAGAGGGGCAGTAGTGAGGGAGTGCTGCACTCTCAGAGGGTCAGTACTGAGGGAGCGCTGCACTCTCAGAGGGTCAGTACTGAGGGAGCGCTGCACTCTCAGAGGGTCAGTACTGAGGGAGTGCTGCACTCTCAGAGGGTCAGTACTGAGGGAGCACTGCACTCTCAGGTGGTCAGTACTGAGGGAGCGCTCCACTGTCGGAGGGTCAGTACTGAGGGAGTGCTGCACATTCAGAGGGTCAGTACTGAGGGAGTGCTGCACTGTCAGAGGGTCAGTACTGAGGGAGCATTGCACTGTCAGAGGGTCAGTACTGAGGGAGCGCTGCACAGTCAGAGGGTCAGTACTGAGGGAGCACTGCACTGTCAGAGGGTCAGTACTGAGGGAGTGCTGCACTCTCAGAGGGTCAATACTGAGGGAGCGCTGCACTGTTAGAGGGTCAGTACTGAGGGAGTGCTGTACTGTCGGAGGGACAGTACTGAGGGAGCGCTGCACTCTCAGAGGGTCAATACTGAGGGAGCGCTGCACTCTCAGAGGGTCAATACTGAGGGAGCGCTGCACTGTTAGAGGGTCAGTACTGAGGGAGTGCTGCACTGTCGGAGGGTCAGTACTGAGGGAGTGCTGCACTGTCGGAGGGACAGTACTGAGGGAGCGCTGCACTCTCAGAGGGTCAATACTGAGGGAGCGCTGCACTGTTAGAGGGTCAGTACTGAGGGAGTGCTGCACTGTCGGAGGGTCAGTACTGAGGGAGTGCGACACTGTCGGAGGGTCAGTACTGAGGGAGTGCTGCACTGTTGGAGGGTCAGTACTGAGGGAGTGCTGCACTGTCAGAGGGTCAGTACTGAGGGAGTGCTGCACTGTGGGAGGGTCATTACTGAGGATGTGCTGCACTGTCGGAGGGTCAGTACTGAGAGAGTACTGCACTTTCAGAGGGTCAGTACTGAGGGAGCACTGCACTGTCAGAGGGTCAGTACTGAGGGAGCGCTGCACAGTCAGAGGGTCAGTACTGAGGGAGCATTGCACTGTCAGAGGGTCAGTACTGAGGGAGCGCTGCACTCTCAGAGGGTCAGTACTGAGGGAGCGCTGCACTGTCGGAGAGTCAGTACTGAGGGAGCGCTGCACTGTTAGAGGGTCAGTACTGAGGGAGCGCTGCACTGTCGGAGGGTCAGTACTGAGGGAGCGCTGCACTGTCAGAGGGTCAGTACTGAGGGAGTGCTGCACTGTCGGAGGCTCAGTACTGAGGGAGTGCTGCACTGTTGGAGGGTCAGTACTGAGGGAGTGCAGCACTGTTGGAGGGTCAGTACTGAGGGAGTACTGCACTGTTGGAGGGTCAGTACTGAGGGAGTGCAGCACTGTCGGAGGGTCAGTACTGAGGGAGTGCTGCACTGTCGGAGGGTCAGTACTGAGGGAGTGCTGCACTGTTGGAGGGTCAGTACTGAGGGAGTACTGCACTGTCGGAGGGTCAGTACTGAGGCACTGCTGCACTGTTAGAGGGTCAGTACTGAGGGAGTGCTGCACTGTCGGAGGGTCAGAACTGTACACAGTACTCCAGCTGTGGTCTAACTAGCGTTTTATACAGCTCCATCATAACCTCCCTGTTCTTATATTCTATGCCTTGGCTAATAAAGACAAGTATCCCATATGCCTTCCTAACCACCTTATCTACCTGTGCTGCCGCCTTCAGTGATCTATGGAGAAGTACTCCAAGGTCCCTCTGACCCTCTGTACTTCCTTGGGTGCTACCATCCATTGTATATTCCCTTGCCTTGTTAATCCTCCCAAAATGCATCACCTCACACTTTTCAGGATTATATTCCATTTGCCACTGCTCTGCCCATCTTACCAGCCCATTTATATCTCCCTGTGATCTAAGGCTTTCCTCCTCACTATTTACAACACCACCAGTTTTCGTGTCATCTGTGAACTTACTGATCATACCTCCTATATTCATGTCTAAATCATTAATGTACACTACAAACAGCAAGGGTCCCAGCACCGATCCCTGTGGTACACCACTGGTCACAGGCTTCCACTTGCAGAAACAGCCCTCGACCATCACCCTCTGCCTCCTGCCACGAAGCCAATTTTGGATCCAATTTGCCAAATTGTCCTGGATCCCATGGGCTCTTACCTTCTTAACCAATCTCCCATGTGGGACCTTATCAAAAGCCTTACTGAAATCCATGTGATGCTGGGAACTTCAGGAGGAGGCTGAGATGGATCATCCACTCGATACTTCTGGCTGAAGACTGTTGCAAATCCTTCAGCCTTGTCAGTGCTGGGTTCCTCCATCATTGATGATGGGGATATTTGTGGAGGTTCCGCCTCCAGTTAGTTGTTTAACTGTCCACCACCATTCACGCCTGGGTGTGGCAGGACTGTGGAGCTTAGAACTTGGTGCCATCCTTTGAATGAGAGCTTAAGCCAAAGCCCTGTGTACCCTCTCAGGTGGATATAAAAGATCCATTGTCACTATTTGAAGAATAGGGGAGTTGACCCCCGTTTCCTACATTACAAGTGACTACACTTGCAAAGTTTTTAATTGGCTGTAAAGCTCTTTGAGACATCCTGACGCCGGTTAACAAAATTGAGGTCATAGAATCGGAGGTTCAGTGTCAGCTTGGCTAAAGAAATGGCTGAAGGACAGCAAACAGTGAGATGTGGTAAATGGTTGTTTTTCAGACTGGAGGATGATAGACAGTCATGTTCCCAAGGATCAGTGCTGGGACCCTGCTTTTTGATATATATAACTGACTTGGATATTGGAACTCAGAGTTAACTTTCAAAATTGCTGCAGATGATGCCAAACAATGAAGATGAATGCAATCAACTGCAACAGGACTTGGATAAGCTAGCAGACTGGGCAGAGAGCTGGCAGATGGAATTTCATACTGACAAATGTGAGATGATGCATTTTGGTAAAAGGAATAGGAAGAGGCAATATAGACTTAATGGCACCGTTCTAAAGAGTGTGCAGGAACAGAGGGACCTGGGGGTTCATGTGCATCAATCTTTGAAGGTGGCATATTGAGAGAGTAATTAGTAAACATATAGGATCTTGGGCTTCATGAATAGAGGCATTGAATACAAAAGCAGGGAGGTTATGCTGAACCTTGATAAAGCTCTGGTTGGGCCCCAACTGGAGTATTGTGTCCCGTTCGAGTCACCACATTCAGGAAGGACGTGAGGGTGCTTGAGAGAATACAGAGGAGATTTACCAGAATGGTTCAGGGATGAGGATTTTAGTTACAAGGATATGTTGGAGTAGTTGGAGTTTTCCTTAGAGCAAATGAGACTGAAGGGAAATTTACTCGAAGTATACAAGATAATACAGGCTTAGATAAGTTAGAGAAGGAAAAGCTGTTCCCATTAACACATGGTACAAGGACTAGGAGACACAGATTGAAGGTTTTGGGCAAGAGATGCAGGGGGGAGGTGAGGAAGAACTTTTTTACACAACGAGTGGTAATGACCTGGAACTCACCACCCACCAGGTTGGTGGAAGCAGAGACAATGAATGATTTCAAAAGGAAGTTGGATGGGCACATGAAGGAAATAAACTTGCAGGGCTACAGTATCGAGCAGAGGAGTGGGACTGACTGGTTTGCTCTGTGCAGAGCTGGCCTGGGATCGATGGGCCAAATGGCCTCCTATGCCGTAATGACTCTATGACATAAAAGGCATTATCGAAATGGGAGTTCGCTTTCACCTTTTCCTAAGTCTCTCTATTGTTCATCTCTCTGTTTTCTCTGCTTGTTCTCAGACTGCCTGGCCCTCCTACTGCCCACAGCAACCTGGGCACCTGCAGATAATCCCACCCAGTGCCCACTGTCACCCCCTGGCTCTGTCCTTCCGCAATAGTTATAGAATGCACTGGGGTCAGCACAGAGAGGTGCTTCAACATTCTCCCCTTCCCTTCCTTCCCCTTCCTTTCTGTTCCCTCCCTCCCTCCCTCCTCTCCGCTCCATTCCCTTCCTCCCCTCCCCTGACTCTCCACCCGTCGCCTCCCTCCCCCACCCCTCACTTCCCCTCCCTGCCTCCTCCACCCCCACCCCAAGGCCTCCCCTTCCCACTTCCCCTCCCCCACCCCAACCCTCCCCTCCCATACCTCCACCCCATCCCCTCGCTTCCCTCCCTGCCTCCACACCCTTGCATCCCCTCCCCCACCCCCTACGCCCTCGCCTGCACTTCCGACCCCCACCTCTCGCCTCCCCTCCCATACCCCGGCTCCCTCCCATCCCCCCTCCTCATCCCCAGCCCCTCGCCTTCCCTCCCCTATCCTTACCTGAGTCCTGTCTAATATCTCGTTTGTGACTCACTATCAGATTTTGTTTTATAATGCTTCTGTGAAGTGTCATGGGACGAGTTATTATGTTGAAGGGGTTATATAAATATAGGTTGTTGTTGTGATTTTCCAGTCTCCTGGTCTTGCTGACGTTTGTCTCTCTGATGCTGAATGTGGCTCTAATCCCAGGTCCCGGCATGAAGTCTCCTCTCACCATTGCCCTGGAGCCACACGTGGCTTCATTTAGCTGCAATCTTCCAGCCTCTTAGTGTACACAGTCCCACAACATCAGGAATGTTGGGAATAGGGAATCATTGCAAATCCCAGCATACCAGATCGCTCTCCCAGGGAGAGAGCCACAGCCACAGAGGCCCCACACGAAAGCTTTGCAAACCTTTTCAAAAGGGAATCCAGAAAGCTTGGACTTGTCACCTCAAACTTTCACACGACAAAATGTAGTGAGGCCCTGTGCAGGGGATTGCTGGGTCAGACTGAGGGGAGGGAGACAAATTGGGGCAGGTGACTGAAAGCCACCACAAAGCAGCAGGATGTGAAGAAGTAAAAACAAGAAATGCTGGAACCACTCAGCAGGTCTGGCAGCATCTGTGGAAAGAGAAGTTCCGAAGAAGGGTCACTGACCCGAAACGTTAACTCTGCTTCTCTTTCCACAGATGCTGCCAGACCTGCTGAGTGATTCCAGCATTTCTTGTTTTTATTTCAGATTTCCAGCATCCGCAGTATTTTGCTTTTATTTTAGGATTTGAAGAAGGTTTTTTACAGGAGGGAGGGAGCAAGAGTTCAGTGCTGGTTCAATTTGACAAGCTCCAGCAATCTTCCAGTACCTGAACACAGAGCTTGTTCCTGTATAGAATCAGCCGTGGCTCAGTGGGGGACACACATGCCTGGGAGTCTGAATTTTGTAGATTCAAGTCCCATTCTCGGACTGGAGCGTGTAAATCAAGGCTGGCACTCAAGTGTGGTACTGAGGGAGTGCTGCACTGTCAGAGGGTCAGTACTGAGGGAGTGCTGCACTGTCAGAGGGTCAGTACTGAGGGAGTGCTGCACTGTCGGAGGGTCAGTACTGAGGGAGTGCTGCACTGTCGGAGGGTCAGTACTGAGGGAGTGCTGCACTGTCGGAAGGTCAGTACTGAGGGAGTGCTGCACTGTCAGAGGGTAAGTACTGAGGGAGTGCTGCACTGTCAGAGGGTCAGTACTGAGGGAGTGCTGCACTGTCGGAAGGTCAGTACTGAGGGAGTGCTGCACTGTCGGAGGGTCAGTACTGAGGGAGTGCTGCACTGTCGGAAGGTCAGTACTGAGGGAGTGCTGCACTGTCGGAGGGTCAGTACCCTCTCGGGTGGGTGTGAAAGATCCCACAGCCGCTGTTTGGAAGAAGAGCAGGTGAGTTCTCTACGGTGTCCTGGGGCCAATATTTATCCCTCAACCAACATCTCAAAAACAGATTATCTGGTCATTATCACATTGCTGTTTGTGGGATCATGCTGTGCCACTAAGTTACAACAGTGACTGCACCTCAAAAGTACTTCATTGGCTGTAAATCCTGTGGTTGTGAAAGGCGCTATAGAAATGCAAGTCTTTTTCTTCACATGAACTGTGTCAGCAGGCACATCACTTAAAGGGGCATCACAACTGTACACAGCAAGATCCCACAAATAGCAAATGATATTTGCCAAGACTAAGTGTAAGCACCATTGTTTAGTTGTGGTGGTGAGGAAGAGGGGTGTCTCCTGATTGGTCTATAATTCTTTGGCAGTGGATTTTGGCTGGCACTGGATGTGCAGTGGAAACTGGGCTTCTGATGATTTCCCAGCAACATTACAGTGACCAATCAGGAGGAGTCAAGCTGAATATCTTGGTGGATATTCTCACCAATGATCTGTGTGGATTTGGGAATAACTGTTTTATACCCTCTCCCCCTCTCTCTCTCTCTCCCCCTCTCTCTCTCCCTCCCCCTCTCTCTCTCCCTCTCCCCCCCCCCCCACTCTCTATCTCTCCCATAGATGTGGATGAATGTACATTTGAGGAGCAGTGCAGACGGGAACTGGGGAATCAATGCATCAACACGATGGGAAGTTACAGCTGTATCTGTCAGGCAGGATTCAGGCTAGAGGGAGCAGCCTGTCTGGGTAAGATCAACAAACTGTGCAACACTGTACTGTGTCTCACCCCACTCACCTTGCCTCCCATAGAACCTGCAATCCACTCCAATTCTAATGACCTCATTGAATGACACAACAGACCTGAGGTGCTGAATGGCCTCCTCCTGTTCCTGTGTAACAGGCTCGAGGGGCTGAATGGCCTCCTCCTGTTCCTGTGTAACAGGCTCGAGGGGCTGAATGGCCACCTCCTGTTCCTGTGTAACAGGCTCGAGGGACTGAATGGCCTCCTCCTGTTCCTGTGTAACAGGCTCGAGGGGCTGAATGGCCTCCTCCTGTTCTAATTTTTAACCATTATTGAAATTAGGAAAGATTAAACATTAAGGAACAAGGAAAATCCTGACGATCCTGAAATCTTTTTGTAAACCTTGACCCCATCAATCCACCTTCTCACTGTGTCTCTCAACAGCTTCCCTTTCCATGGAACCATAGACAGATACAGCATAGGAGGCCATTCGGTCCATTGTGCCTGTGCTGGCTCTTTGAAACAGCTATCCAATTAGACCCACTGCCCTGCTCTTCCTCCAGTCATATGAACATTCTCAGGCAGCGCATTCCAGATCCTAACAACTCACTGCGTGAAAAAGTTTTTCCTCTGTGCCCTCTCGTTCTTGATCCTTCTGCCAATGGGAACAGTTTCTCTCTATCTACTTTGTCCAGACCCCTCATGATTTTGAATACCTCTATCAAATCACCTCTCAGTCTTCTCTTCTCCAAGGAAAACAGTGCCAACTTCTCCAATCTATCTTCATAACTGAAATTCCTCATCCCCGGAACCATTCTCGTGAATCTTTTCTGTTCTCTCGCCAATACCCTCACGTCTTTCCTAAAGTGCGGCGCCCAGAACCGGACACAATACTCCAGCTGAGGCCGAACTAATGTCTTATACAAGTTCAACATAACTTCCTTGCTCTTGTACTCGATGTCCCTATTAATAAAGGCCAGGATACTGTATGCTTTATTAACTGTTCCCTCAACCTGTCCAACCACCTTCAATGACTCATGCACACATACACCCAGGTCCCTCTACTCCTTTAGAATTGTACCCTTTAGTTTATATTGTCTCTCCATGTTTTTCCGACCAAAATGAATCACTTCACATTTCACTGCATTGAATTTCATCTGCCACCTGTCTGCCCATTCCACCAACTTGTCTCTGTCCTTTTGATGTTCTACACTATCCTCCTCACAGTTCACAATGCTTCTAAGTTTCGTATCATCTGCAAACATTGAAATTGTGCCCTGTACACCAAGGTCTAGGTCATTAATATATATCAGGAAAAGCAAGGATCCCAACACTGATCCCTGGGGAACTCCACTACAAACCTTCCTCCAGCCCAAAAACATCCATTAACCACTACTCTGTTTCCTGTCACTCAGCCAATTTCATATCCATGTAGTTACCGTTCCTTTTATTCTGTGAGCCATAACTTTGCTCACCAGTCTACTGACACTTGATCCACTTTGCCCACCTCATTCCCAAGAACCAGGTCCAGCAGTGCCTCCTTTCTCATGTGAAGTCATTCATTTTGGTAGCAAGAACGTGGAGAGACAATATAAATTAAAGGATACGATTGTAAAGGTGCAGGAGCAATGGGACCTGGGGACATATGTGCACAAATCATTAAAGGTGTCAGAGTAGGTTGAGAATGTTGTTTAAAAAAAAAATTATCCAGGATCCTGGGCTTCATAAAAAAGGCATAAAGTATAAAAAGCAAGAAATGTTCGGGTAAACTTTGATAAAACACTGGTCAGGCCTCAGCTGGAGTATTGTGGAGCCCACACTTTAGGAAGGATGTGAGGGTCCTTGAGAGGGTGCAGAGGAGATTTACCAGAATAGTTCCAGGGATGAGGGAGTTCAGTTAATGTGGAGAGACTGGAGAAGCTGGGATTGGTCTCCTTAGAGCAGAGAAGGTTAAGGGAGGTGTTCAAAATCATGAAGGGTTTTGATAAAGTAAATAAGGAGAAACTGTTTCCAGTGGCAGGAGGGTCGGTAACCAGAGGGCACAGATTGAAGATAATTGGCAAAAGAACCAGAGGGGGAGATGAGGAGAATGTTTTTAACACAGTGAGTTGTTGTGATCTGGAATGCACTACCTGAAAGGGCACATTCAATAATAACTTTCAAAAGGAAATTGGAAAAATACTGGAAGGGGAAACATTTGAAAGGTTATGGAGAAATAGGAGAATGGAACTGATTGGACAGCTCTTACAAAGAGCCAGCACAGGCCTGATGGGCTGAATGGCCTCCTTCTGTGCTGTATGATTCTGTGATTCAAAATGCAAAGAGCTGATAGGTTGACTGGTCATTAAGGATGAGACCATCATTCAGCTGCTACTGCTACTTCCTCCTTTGTCATTATCCACTGTCTCCTTCCAGGCAGCCTTTAACCCAGATCCCAATCCAAGTCTATTTATAGCTCCATCTTCCCCATGTGCTCTCCAAGCTCATCTTGTCCATAGGAACCATCTCTAAAGCCATGTATCTCATTCCCACTAAACCACTGATCACCCAACTCTGCTTCCTGACCCCCTATGTTAGCTGATTGTTAATACCTCATTCTCCTCAGGTACTGACCTCTCACCTGTAGGTCATCACCCATCCACCTTCAAAATTACCCACTGTTGACCCCTCCCCCCCCCCCCCCCCCCCCTCAGTTACTGACCCGGGGTCATATCGAGTCTACAATTATGGTGTGATGCCTTCTGCACCCAGAGAGATTTATTATTCCCACTGCAAATGGCCATTGAAGGAGAGAGCAGCCGCCATCACTCAAATGTGCTCTTGCGGCATAAATGGGGCTTGTGTAGATCATCCCAGCATGCAGTTCTTCAGATTTCCTCGAGGTACATCAGACAACCTCCAGAGGTATCTGCAATTCGAGCCTCCCACCAGTAGGTAGTGGCGTTCCACAGTAGTTGGTTATATTTGCTGGTCTGCCTCTGGCTTGTATCTATAATGAAAACTATCATTACCTGGATGGGTAATGAATCTGACTCCTATTCTCTACCAGGAAGACAGCTCAATTGTCTTTATTCTGGCACTTACTTTTCCATCTGATTGACTTGGGAGTCCTGGCCAAGAGTTATACTCCCAGCAGTGTAGCTCTCTGGCTGCTTGGAGCAGAACAGCCTTTCTTCCCACATCAGAGTGAGTTCCCTTGAGATGGTCTGTCCATTCTAGGAGTATAAGACCTCAGCCTCAGCCCCAGATAATTTGCAGTAACATGGTAATGTTATCAGCACAAACAGGGTGTGTGCAGGAGTCCTCAATCTACAGACTCCATGCCAACATTCAAAGGTCTTGCTCCATGTAATAATTCACTGCTCCCTGAGGCAGGAGCCTGGCCATGACCTCATTGCAGGCATGCGGTGAGTCTCTACAGCTCTCCTTTTTAATTGATAGCTTGGTCCTTGCTGACTCCTTCATGTGCTGACATTGTTGGTGACAGGCTCCTCTCTCTCACTGTCTCTCTTCCAGATGTCGATGAGTGTGAGAAGATTCCTCAGGTGTGTGTCGGACAGGCTATGTGTGAAAACACTCTGGGAAGCTACAGGTGCGGCTGTCAGCCCGGATTCCGTGGCAACGGGACCTACTGTGAAGGTTTGTAACCTTAGGGAGAATGGGCTTTTCATCTGGCTACTGTCTCCAACCCCGAACTCCTCCCATATCTGGACAGGCTCAACCAACCTCCTCTCTTACACAGGTTAAAGGAGCAGTATCAGCTGATGAATACTCCATCTCTCATGGGGTCCAGACGTTGATCAGAGTCTGGTCAGTGCTTCTGTCTTGTCCCTCCTCATCTCCACATGCAGCATTCTACACACTCTCCTCCTCCCAACAGCTGCACTGGGATGAAATCCAGACTCATCGTAGAAACTGAGAATCTTAGCAAGTTTACAGCACAGAAAGAGGCAACTTGGCCCATAGTGTCTGCGCCGGCCAAGAAAACCCAGCATAATCCCACCTTCCAGTATTTGGTCCGTAGCCCTGCAGATTAAAGCACTTGAGGCGCATATCCAGACTTCTTTTAAATGAGTTGAGGTTTTCTGCCTCAACTACCCTTTCAGGCAGTGAGTTCCAGACCCCCACCACCCTCTGGGTGAAAAAACTTTTCCTCATCTCCCCTCTAAACTTTCTAATCTCCCTCTAATTTTTCTACCAATCACTTTAAATCTATGCCCCCTCGTCACTGACCTCTCTGCTAAGGTGAATAGACCCTTCACCTCCACTCTATCCAGGTCCCTCAATATTTTGTACATTTCAATCAGATCTCCCCTCAGCCTTCTCTGTTCCAAGGAGAACAACCCCAGCCTATCCAATCTTTCCTCAAAGCTGTATTTTTCCAGTCCTGGCAACATCCTTGTAAATCTCCTCTGTACCCTCGCTAGTGCAATTACATCCTTTCTGTAATGAGTTGACCAGAACTGCACACAATACTCAAGTTGTGGCCTAACCAATGAGTTATACAGTTCCAGCATAACCTCCCTGCTCTTATATTCTATACCTCGGCTAACAAAGGAAAGGATTCCATATACCTTCTTAACCACCTTATCGACCTGTCCTGCTACCTTCAGGGATCTGTGGACATTCACTCCAAGATCCCTCACTTCCTTTACACCTCTCAGTATTTTCCCATTAATCGTGTCTTCCTTTGCCTTGTTTGACCTCCCCAAATACATCATCTCACACTTCTCCGGGTTGAATTCCATTTGCCACTTTTCTGCCCACCTGACCAGACCATCAATATCTTCCTGCAGCCTACAGCTATCCTCCTCGCTATCTACCACACGGCCAATCTTTGTGTCGTCTGTAACCTTCTTGATCATACCCCCTACATTTATGTCCAAATCGTTAATATATACCAAAAAAAGCAGGGGACCCAGTACTGAGCCCTGCGGAACGCAACTGGAAACATCAAAACACCCGCCAACAATTACCCTTTGTTTCCTGCCACTGAGCCAATTTTGTATCCACCTTGCTGCACTTCCCTGGATCCCATGGGATTTTATTTTTTTAACCAGTCTGTCATGTGGGGCCTTGTCAAAAGCCTTGCTAAAATCTATGTAGACCACATCAACTGCACTACCCTCATCTATCTTCCTTGTTACTACTTCAAAAAATTTGATCAAGTTGGTCAAACAAGATCTTCCCTTAACAAATCCACACTGACTATCCTTGATTAACCTGTGCCTTTCGAAGTGACAGTTTATCCTGTCTCTCAGAATTGATTCCAATAATTTGCTCACTACCGAGGTTCATCTGACTGCCTCTAATTCGATCTATCCCTCAATCCCTTTTTCAACAGAGGTACAACGTTAGCAGTTCTCCAATCCTCTGGCACCACACCTGGATCCAGTGAAGACTGGATAATGATGGTCAGACCTTCCACTATTTCCTCCCTGGCTTCTTTTAATAGCCTGGAGTACATTTCAGCCGGCCCTGGTGATTTATCAACTTTCAAGGATGCTAATCCCATTAATACTTCCTCTCTCCCTATGTTTATCACATCCAATATGTCACACTCCTCCTGCTTAACTACAATATCTGCATTGTCCCCCTCTCTTGTGAAGACAGACGCAAAGTATTAGTTAAGAACCAGACCAATATCTTCCACCCCTACCCATAGCTTACCTTTTTGGTCTTTTATGGGCCCTACTCTCTCCTTAGTCTTAATATATTGATAAAACATCTTTGGGTTTACCTTGATTTTATTTCCCAATATTCTTTCATGCCCTCACTTTGCTTCCCTAATTTCCTTTTTGATTTCACCCCTCCACTTTTTATACTCCTCTCGGCTTTCTGTAGTATTGAGTTTGTGGTGTCGGACATAAGCTTTCCTTCTCTGCCTTATCTTACCCTGTAACATCCAGGGGGCTTTTGATTTTGCTGTCCCACCCTTTCTCTTTGTGGGAACATGTTTACTCTGAACCTCCTGAATCTCCTCTTTGAATGTCTCCCACTGTTCTGACAAGTAGCTGTTTCAGTCCACTTTCGCTAAATCACTTCTCAGCTTAGTAAAATTGGCCATGCCCCAATTGATAACTTTAAATTCTTTTCTATCCTTGTTCTTTTCCATAATCGTGATGTCCAACTCTTCAAATCTCCTTCTGCCTAAACCTTGAGGTGTTAACAACCCCAAATTAGGTGTTACTGATTTACCATCTCTCCTACCTTTTCCAATCTTGCTGTCCTGCACAGTAGGTTTTTCAATGATTGCAGTGCCCGCTGCTGGCACTGTAACTCGACCTGGCACAGACACGATGGACCGAATGGCCACTTGTGTCCTGTATGATTCCGTAACATGTTGCTGTAATGAAGTTTTCTTCTTCCTGTAGATGACAATGAGTGCGCCTCAGGCAAACATGGCTGTGACACCAATGCCAGATGTGGCAATATTATTGGTTCCTATTTCTGCCAGTGCTACCAGGGATTCAATGGAGACGGTTACTCCTGCTTTGGTGAGTTTTTTATTTGTTCATAAGAACACAAGAAATAGGAGCAGTTGTAGACCATTCGGCCCATCAAGTCTGCTCCGCCATTCAGTACGACCATGGCTATCTTGGGCTTCAATTCCACTTTCCTGCCCATTCCCCAAATCCCTTGATTCCCTCAGAGACCAACAATCCATCTATCCCAGCCTTAAATGTATTCAGTGATGGAGCATCCACAATCCTCTGGGGTAGAGAATTCCAAAGATTCACAACCCTTTCAGTGAACTAATTTCTCCTCATCTCAGTCCTGAATGATTGGCCCCTTATTCTGAGACTGTGCTCCTGCATTCTAGATGCCCTGACCAGCGGGAACAATCTCTCAGCTTCTATCCTATCAAGCCCTTTCAGAATCTTGTATGTTTCAATGAGATCACCTCTCATTCTTCTAAACTCCAAAGAATATCGGCCCAATTTACTCAGCCTCTCATCATAGGACAACCCCCTAATCCCAGGGACCAATCTAGTGAACCTTCGTTGTACTCCCTCCAAGGCAAATATATCCTTCCTAAATATGGAGACCAAAACTGCACACAGAATTCCCCATCTTTATTCTTGTACTCCCACCCCCTTGCAATGAAGGTCAATATACCATTTGCCTTCCTAATTGCTTGATCTACCTACCTGTTAACTTTGTGCTCCTTGTATGAGTACAGCCATGTTCCTGTGAACATTAACATTTACAAGTTTCATGTCTTTGAATAAATATTCTGCTTTTCTATCCTTACTTCCAAAGTGAATAACCTCACACTTCCAATGTTATACTCTATATCTCTGAAGCCTCTTTGTATCCTCCTCACAGGTAATATTCATGGGATGTGGGTGTCACTGGCTATGCCAGCATTTATTGCCCATCCCTAATTGCCCTTGAGAAGGTGGTGGTGAGCTGCCTTCTTGAACCACTGCAGTCCATGTGGGGTAGGTATACCCACCGTGCTGTTAGGAAGGAACGGCGATATAGTTCCAAGTTGGTGTTATGGCCATGTGGTGAGGAGTGTAGGTGGTTCCCATTATTCAACTCCCAAAACAGCAAGTGTGTTTTGTTACTAGGGTTTTAACCCCTTTTTTGTTTGTTGAATAAACAGACAGCGACAGGTTTTCTTGTAGTTTTAAAACAGAAGATTAACTATTTATTGAGCAAATATTCACTCCCGAAATGGTTGCAATCACACCCATGCACATCGGGGTGTGGATGAATACTGCAGGGTATCGGCGGGGGGGCAGGAGTCAGGGAGGCAGGGGTCGGGGGTCATGGGGATGGATGAATATTGCAGGGTATCACAGGGAGGCGGGGGTGAGGGGTCAGGGAGGCAGGGGTCAGGGGGGTAGATGGATACTGGAGGGTATCACAGGGAGGCGGGTGTCTGGGGTCAGGGGGCAGGGGTCGGTCGGTCGGGGGTTGACGGATACTATAGGTTATCACAGGGGGGCGGGGGTGAGGGGTCAGGGAGGCGGGGGTCTGGGGTCAGGGGGTCGGGGTGGATGGATACTGTAGGGTATCACAGGAGGGCAGGGGTCGGGAGTCAAGGGGCAGGGGTCGGTGTGGCGGGGGGATGGACGGATACTACAGGGTATCACAGGGGGGCGGGGGGCGGGGGTCAGGGCCAGGGGGTCGGTGGGTCAGGGGGTGGATGGATACTCTCGGGTATCACAGGGGTCGGAGTGTCGGGGGCCAGGTGGATGAATGCTGCAATGTTTATTCCAGTGTTTAATTTTAAGAGACAGTGTGGTATTGTGGGAACTGCAGTCACAACAGCCCACCGGTGACCAGGTATATTGGAACCTGTTTCCCAATTTACTCTTGTGAGATTTTAACTCCCGATGTCCGAGTTGTTAATCTAGTGCCGAGATCAGGAGGCTGTTGTACCAATGATGATGCACGCTCACAATCATTCTCCCTGACCTGGCATTTGTGATGATTTACAGATATCGATGAGTGTTCTGTGGGCAATGGGCAGTGCCAGCAGGCATGTGTAAATGAACCAGGCAGTTTCCAGTGCCAGTGTAACAAGGGCTACACACTGACTGAGGACAGCAGGTCTTGTGCAGGTAAAACAATGCAGTTAAACTAACAACAGACTGTGATCTGAGCTGGAGCACGCAGGTGGAACACAGTTTTGGCTGCACTTCAGTCCCACGCTCCTGAACTTTGGGCACCCGGTGCGGAGGGGCTTGGGCCGGGAGGAGGATCTCCTCGTCGGTCTGCTCCTGGGCCTGGCCAAGGTGGCAATTCACAAGTCCAGGCTGCGGGCTGTGTAGGGGTCCGTCCTCCCTGGTTGCCTGCCCCTCTTCCGCGGTTACGTTCGCGCCCGGGTGTCCCTGGAAAAGGAGCATGCGGTGTCCGCCGGTACGCTTGAGGCCTTCCGCGACCGGTGGGCACCGCAGGGACTGGAGTGCATCGTCGACGCCGAGAATAACATTTTAATTTGAGTTTTTGGTTTATTTATCCCTTTTAATAAAGTTATTTTAAAAATATGTATATAAAGGGGGCCTGAGGAATAAAGGCCCCCTCGACATAAAATATATAAAAGGGGCCTGGCGGAAAAAAAACAGGTGGGACACAGATAAGGTGATACAGTGCGAATACAAACATACGAATTAGGAGCAGGTGTCGGCCCTTCGAGCCTGCTCCGCCATTCAATAAGTCCATGGCTGAACTGATTACTCCACATTCCCACCTACCCCCGATAACCTTTCACCCCATTGCTTATCAACAATCTATCTACCTCTGCTTTAAAAATATTCAAAGACTCTGCTTCCACCACCTTTTGAGGAAGAGAATTCTGAAGATTCACGACCCTCTGACAGAAAAAATTTCTCCTCATCTCTGTCCTAAATGGGTGACCCCTTTATTTTTAAACAGTGACCCCTAGTTCTAGATTCTCCCACAAGGGGAAACATCCTTTCCACATCCACCCTGTCAAGACCCCTCAGGATCTTATATGTTTCAATCAAGTCGCCTCTTACTCTTCTAAATTCCAGTGGTACAAGCCTAGCCTGTCCAATCTTTCATAGAAACATAGAAAAATAGGAGCAGGAGTAGGCCATTCGGCCCTTCGAGCCTGCTCTACCATTCAATACGATCATGGCTGATCATCCGAACTCAGTAACCTATTCCCGCTTTCTCCCCGTATCACTTGATCGCATTAACCCTCAGAACTATATCTAACTCTTTCTTGAATATATTTAATGATTTGGCCTCAACTGCTTTCCATGGGAGAGAATTCCACAGGTTCACCATTCTCTGGGTGAAGAAATCTCTCATCTCAGTCCTAAATGGCTTACCCCCTATCCTTAGACTGTGACCCCTGGTCCTGGACTCCCCCGCCATCGGGAACATCCTTCCTGCATCTAGTCTGTCCAGTCTTGCTAGAATTTTGTAGGTTTCTATGAGATCCCCTCTCATTCTTCTAAACTCTAGTGAATACAAGCCTAATCAACCCAATCTCTCTTCATATGTCAGTGCTGCCATCCCAGGAATCAGTCTGGTGAACCTTTTCTGCACTCCCTCCATAGCAAGAACATCCTTCCTCAGATAAAGAGACCAAAACTGCACACAATACTCCAGATGTGGTCTCACCAATGCCCTGTATAATTGCAGCAAGACATCCTTGCTCCTGTAGAGTCATAGAGTTATACAGCACAGAAACAGGCCCTTCGGCCCATCGTGTCTGTGCCGGCCATCAAGCACAGATCCCTGTGGCACACCACTTGTTACATCTTGCCAACCAGAAAATGATCCATTTATGCCTACTCTCTGTTTCCTGTTAGCTAACCAATCTTCTATCCATGTCAATATGTTACTCCCTATACCATGAGCTTTTATTTTCTGCAATAACCTTTGATGTGTCACCTTATCAAATACCTTCTGGAAATCTAAGTACAATACATCCACCAGTTCCCCTTTATCCACAGCATATGTAACTCCCTCAAAGAACTCCAATCAATTGGTTAAACATGATTTCCCTTTCACAAAACCATATTGACTCTGCCTGATTACCTTGAATTTTTCTAAATGCCCTGCTATAACATCTTTAATAATAGCTTCTAACATTTTCCCTGAGACAGATGTTAAGCTAACTGGCCTGTAGTTTCCTGCTTTCTGTCTCCCTCCCTTTCTGAATAAAGGAGTTACATTTGCTATTTTCCAATCTAACGGAAAATTCCCTGAATGTATGGAATTTTGGAAAATTAAAACAATGCATCAACTATCTCACTGGCCACTTATTTTAACAACCGAGGATGAAGTCTATCAGGACCAGGGGATTTGTCAGACGCAGCTCCAACAATTTGTTCAGTACCACTTCCCTGGTGATTGTAATTTTCTTGAGTTCCTCCCTCCCTTCCATTTCCTGACCTACGGCTAATACTGGGATGTTACTTGTATCCTCTATAGTGAAGACTGATGCAAAATATCTGTTCAATTCATTTGCCATCTCCTTATTATCCATTATTAATTCCCCAAACTCACTTTTTATAGGATCAACACTCACTTTATTAACTTTTCTTTTTTAAATATCTATAGAAACTCTTACTATATGTCTTTATATTTCTAGTTAGCTTTCTCTTGTACTCTAATTTTACCTTCCTTATCAATCTTATAGTCCTTCTTTGCTGTTTCTGTCCAATCTTCTGATCTGCCTCCCATCTTTGTGCAATTATAGGCTTTTTCTTTAAGTTTGATACTATCTTTAACGGTTTTAGTTAACCACGGATGGCGGGTCCCACCCTTGGAATTTTTCTTTCTCATTGAGATGTATCTATTCTGTGTATTCTGAAATATCCCCTTAAATATCTGCCACTGCATCTCTATTGACCTATCCCTTAACCTGATTTGCCAGTTCACTTTAGCTAGCTCTGCTTTCATACCCTCATGGTCTATTGCATGCCGTTTTGGTCTCCTTATTTGAGGAAGGATGTTCTTGCTATAGAGGGAGTGCAGCGAAGGTTTACCAGACTGATTCCTGGGATGGCGGGGCTGATACATGAGGAGAGATTGAGTCGGTTAGGATTATATTCGCTGGAGCTCAGAAGAGTGAGGGGGGATTTCATACAAACCTCTAAAATTCTAACAGGACTTCACAGGGTAGATGCAGGAAGGATGTTCCCAATGTTGGGGGAGTCCAGAACCAGGGGTCATAGTCTAAGGATACGTGGTAAACCTTTCAGGACTGAGATGAGGAGAAATTACTTCACCCAGAGAGTGGTGAGCCTGTGGAATTTGCTATCACAGAAAACAGTTGAAGCCAAAACATTGTATGTTTTCAAGAAGGATATGGTTCTTGGGGCGAAAGGACTCAAAGGATATGGGGGGAAAGCGGGAACAGATTGATGGATGATCAGCCATGCTCATAATGAATGGAAGAGCAGGCTCGAAGGGCCGAATGGCCTACTCCTGCTCCTATTTTCTATGTTTCTTTAATTGCCCTTATTTAAGTTTAAAATACTACTCTTGGACCCACTCTTCTCTCCCTCAAACTGAATGTAAAATTCAATCATATTATGATCGCTGCTACCTAGGGGTGCCTTAATTATGAGGTCATTAATTCTTCCTATCTCATTGCACAATACCAGATCTAGTGTAGCCTGCTCTCTGGTTGGCTTCAGAATGTATTGTTCCAAAAAATTATCCCAAAAACATTCTATGTACTCCTCATCTAGGCTACCTCTGCTTATCTGATTTTTCCAGTCTTTATGTAGGTTAAAATCCCCCATAATTATCGCTGTACCTTCTGAGAAGCTGCCATTATTTCTTCCTTTATACCCCATCTCACTGTGTGGTTAATGTTAGGTGGCCTGTACACCAGTCCCACAAGTGACTTCTTCCCTTTATGATTTCTCATCTCTACCCAAACTGCTTCTTCATCTTGGTCTCCTGAACTTAGGTCATCCCTAATACCATCATTTATTAACAGTGATACCCCTCCACCTTTTCCTAGCTTCCTGTCCTTCCTAAATGCCATGTATCCTTCAATATTCAGGTCCCAATCTATGTCGTCCTGTAGCCATGTCTCTGTAATGGCTATCAGATGGTACTTATTTATTTGTATTTGCACTCTCAGTTCATCTGTTTTGTTTCGAATGTTACATGCATTTAGATACAGCACCTTTAGTTGTGTCCTTTTATTATTTTTGTAACCTCTAGCCTTATCTGTTGATTTACTCTTAGATTTGTACGCTCTGTTTATTATATCTTCCCAAATTTGATCCCTTGCCCCCACTATTCAATTTAAAACCCTCTCTACTTCCCCAGTTATGTGGCTTGCTAGAACACCAGCCCCAGCACGGTTCAGATGTAGACTGCCCCAATGGTACAGCCTCCACTTTCCCCAGTGCCCCACGAACTGGAACCCACTTCTACCACACCAGTCTTTGAACCACGCATTAATTTCTCTAATCTCATTTGCCCTATGCCAATTTGCATGTGGCTCAGGTATAATCCAGAGATTATTATCTTTGAGGTTCTGCTTTTTAATTTGGTGCCCAGTTCCTCATACTGACTATGCAGAACCTATTTCCTTGTCCTGCCTATGTCGTTGTTACCTCCATGGACCACGACGACTGGATTTCACCCCCCCCTCCCCCACTGTATGTTCCTCTCCAGCTCTGAGCAGATGTCCT
This sequence comes from Heterodontus francisci, assembly GCF_036365525.1. Lineage (NCBI taxonomy): Eukaryota > Metazoa > Chordata > Chondrichthyes > Heterodontiformes > Heterodontidae > Heterodontus > Heterodontus francisci. The sequence goes on along the minus strand of NC_090372.1, from coordinate 224,687,211 downwards.
GAACCCTGGCACCGGGCAGGCGACACAGCCGTCTGGACTTTCACTCTTTGCTGCAGAGAACAGTGTCAATCCCCCAAACTATACTCTCCCCTACTACCACTAATTTCCTTTTTTCTCCCCCCATTGAATGGCTTCCTGTACCATGGTGCCATGGTCAGGTTGCTCATCCACCCTGCAGCCCCCACTCTCATCCAAACAAGCTGAAAGAACCTCAAACCTGTTGGACAATCGCAAAGGCTGAGGTTCCTGCACTCCTGTCCACTGGGTCCCCTTACCTGCCTCAGCTGCAGCCACACTGTCCTGCCCCTGACCACTGACCAAATCAGAAGACCCTATCCTAAGGGGTGTGACCGCCTCCTGATATAAAGTGTCCAGGTAACTTTTACCCTCCCTGATGTGTCGCCGTGTCTGCAGCTCAGACTCCAGTTCAAAGACTCTGAGCCGAAGCTCTTCGAGCGGCAAACCCTTACTGTAGACGTGTTTGTCCTGGATCAGGCATCCAGGAGCTCCTTCCCACATGCTGCAGCCCTGACACATCACCTGTCCTGCCATCCTTAATGTGTTTTAATTAACCACTTAATTATTTGATTCAATTATTTATTTTATTTTCCTTTTTTTAATATATTTCATTAAGCTTACCACTAGTTCCTTTACTATTTTAAACGTTAGCATTAGAGAGAGAGAGAGGAGGGGGGGTGGAGGGCAGAAAAAAAAAAAAAGAGGGCGGCACAGTGGCGCAGTGGTTAGCACTGCAGCCTCACAGCTCCAGGGACCCGGGTTCGATTCTGGGTACTGCCTGTGTGGAGTTTGCAAGTTCTCCCTGTGTCTGCGTGGGTTTTCTCCGGGTGCTCCGGTTTCCTCCCACAAGCCAAAAGACTTGCAGGTTGGTAGGTAAATTGGCCGTTATAAATTGTCACTAGTATAGGTAGGTGGTAGGGAAATATAGGGACAGGTGGGGATGTTTGGTAGGAATATGGGATTAGTGTAGGATTAGTATAAATGGGTGGTTGATGGTCGGCACAGACTCGGTGGGCCGAAGGGCCTGTTTCAGTGCTGTATCTCTAATCTAAATCTAGAATGGACCTTAATCACTGACCAGAAACTCAGCAAAAAGGGAGCTTTTTCCCTGCTCTCTCTGTTGATTGTGATGTCACTCTGATGTCACTTTTTGATTTTTTCCCTGCTCCAGTCCTGCTGCTCCTGTCGTGTTCCTCTCTTTCTCCATCTCTTTCTCTCTCACTCTCCGCTCCCGTCGTGTTCCTCTCTTTCTCTCTCTCTTTCTCTCTCACTCTCCGCTCCCGCCGTGTTCCTCTCTCTCTCTCTGCTGCCGCCGTGTTCCTCTCTCTCTGCTCCCGCCTTGCTCCTCACTCTCACTCCACTCCCGCCGTGCTCCTCTCTCTCTCCGCTCCCACCGTGCTCCTCTCTCTCTCCACTCTCGCCGTGCTCCTCTCTCCCTCTCCGCTCCCGCCGTGCTCCTCTCCCTCTCTCCGCTCCCACAGTGCTCTCTATCTCCGCTCCCACTGTGCTCGCTCTCTCTCTCCGCGCCCACTGTGCTCCTCTCTCCGTCCCCGCCGTGCTCCTCTCTCTCTCCACTCCCACTGTGCTCCTCTCTCTCTCCGCTCCGACCGTGCTCCTCTCCCCCTCTCTCAGCTCCTACCATGCTCCTCTCTCTCTCCACTCTCGCCGTGCTCCTCTCTCCCTCTCCGCTCCCGCCGTGCTCCTCTCCCTCTCTCCGCTCCCACAGTGCTCTCTATCTCCGCTCCCACTGTGCTCGCTCTCTCTCTCCGCGCCCACTGTGCTCCTCTCTCCGTCCCCGCCGTGCTCCTCTCTCTCTCTGCTCCCACTGTGCTCCTCTCTCTCCTCTCCGCTCCAGCCCGGCGCCTCTCTATCTCTCTCTCCACTCCCGCCGTGACCCTCTCTCACTACGCTCCCGCCGTGCTCATCACTCTCGCTCTCCGCTCACACCGTGCTCCTCTCTCTCTCTCTGCTCCACCTGTGCCCCTCTCTCTCTCCCTCCACTCCCACTGTGCTCTCTCTCTTTCTCCACTCCCACTGTGCTCGCTCTCTTTCTCCACTCCCACTGTGCTCGCTCTCTTTCTCCACTCCCACTATGCTCTCTCTCTCCACTCCCACTGTGCTCTCTCTCTCTCCGCTCTCACTGTTATCCTCCTTCTCTCTCTCCGCTCCCACTGTGCTCCTCTCTCTCTCTGCTCCCACTGTGCTCCTCCCTCTCTCTCTCCACTCCCACTGTACTCCTCTCTCTCTCCACTCCCACTGTGCTCCTCTCTCTCGCCACTCCTGCTGTGCTCCCCTCTCTCTCTCTGCTCCCGCCATGCTCCTCTCGCTCTCTCTTTGCTCCCACCGTGCTCCTCTCTCCCTCTTTCCACTCCCACAGTGCTCCTCTCTGTCTCTCTCTGCTCCTGCCATGCACCTCTCTCTCTCTGCTCCAGCCATGCTCACCTCTCTGGGCGCTCCCACCCGGTGCCTCTCTATTTATCTCCGCTCCCGCCGTGCTCCTCTCTCTCTCCGCTTCCGCCATGCCCCTCTCTCTTTCCGTTTCTGCTGTGCTCCTCTCTCTCTCTCTCCACTCCCGCTGTGCTCCACTCTCTCTCGCTCTCCATTCCCACAGTGCTCCACTCTCTCTCTCTCTGCTCCCGCCATGCACCTCTCTCTCTCTCTCTCTGCTCCCGCCGTTCACCTCGCTCTCTCTCTCTCTGCTCCCACTGTGCTCCTCTCTCTGCTCCCACTGTGCTCCTCTCTCTCTGCTCCCACCGTGCTCCTCTCCCTCTCTCTGCTCCCTCCGTGCTCCTCCCTCTCTTTCTCCACTCCCACTGTGCTCTCTCTCTCTCCGTTCCCACTGTGCTACTCTCTCTTTCTCTGCTCCCACTGTGCTCCTCCCTCCCTCTCCACTCCCACTGTGCTCCTCTCTCTCTCTCCGCTCCCACCGTGCTCCTCTCTCTCTCCGCTCCTGCCGTACTCCTCTCTCACTCTCTCCGCTCCCGCCGTGCACCTTTCTGTCTCTCTCTGCTCCCGCCGTGCTCCTCTCTCGCTCTTTGCTCCTGCCGTGCTCCACTCTCTCTCTCTCCGCTCCCGCCGTGCTCCACTCTCTCTCCGTTCTTGCTGTGCTCCACTCTCTCTCTCTCCGCTCCAACGTGCTCCTCTCTCTCTCGCCGCTCCCGCCGTGCATATCTCTCTCTCTCTCTCCGCTCCCGCCGTGCACCTTTCTGTCTCTCTCTGCTCCCGCCGTGCTCCTCTCTCGCTCTTCGCTCCTGCCGTGCTCCACTCTCTCTCTCTCCACTCCCGCCGTGCTCCACTCTCTCTCCGTTCTTGCTGTGCTCCACTCTCTCTCTCTCTCCGCTCCAACGTGCTCCTCTCTCTCTCGCCGCTCCCGCCGTGCACATCTCTCTCTCTCTCTCCGCTCATGCCGTGCTCCTCTCTCTCTGCTCCCGCCGTGCTCCTGTCTCCCTCTCTCTCTCTCTCCGCTCCTGCCGTGCTCCTCTCTCTCTCTCCGCTCCCGCCGTGCTCCTGTCTCCCTATCTCTCTCTCTCTCCGCTCCTGCCGTGCTCCTCTCTCTCTCTACGCTCCCGCCGTGCTCCTCTCTCTCTCTGCTCCCGCCGTGCTCCTCCCTCTGTCTCTCTGCTCCCGCCGTGCTCCTGTCTCTCTCTCTCCGCACCCGCCGTGATCCTCTCTCTCTCTGTCTCACTCTCTCCTCTCCTGCTGCACTCCTCTCTCTCTCTCCGCTCCCACCGTGCTCCACTCTCTCTCTCTCCGCTCCCGCCGTGCTCCTCTCTCTCTCCGTTCTTGCTGTGCTCCTCTCTCTCTCCGCTCCACTGTGCTCCACTCTCTCTCCGCTCCCGCCGTGCTTCACTCTCTTTCTCTCCGCTCCCGCTGTGCTCCTCTCTCTCTGCTCTCGCCGTGCTCCACTCTCTCTCTCTCCACGCCCGCCTTGCTCCTCTCTCTTTCTCCGCTCCCGCCGTGCTCCACTCTCTCTCTCTCCACTCCCGCCTTGCTCCTCTCTCTGTCTCTGCTCTCGCCGTGCTCCACTCTCTCTCTCTCCGCTTCCGCCGTGCTCCTCTCTCTCGCTGCTCCCGCCGTGCTCCTCTCTCTTTCTTTGCTCTCACTATGCTCCACTCTCTCTCTCTCCGCGCCCGCCTTGCTCCTCTCTCTTTCTCTGCTCTCGTCATGCTCCACTCTCTCTCCGCTCCCGCCGTGGTCCACTCTCTCTCTCTCTGCTCCCACCGTGCTCCTCTCTCTCTCTGCTCCCACCGTGCTCCTCTCTCTCTCTGCTCCCACCGTGCTCCTCTCTCTCTCCGCTCCCGCCGTGCTCCTCTCTCTCGCTGCTCCCGCCGTGCTCCACTCTCTCTCTGCTACCGCCATGCTCCACTCTCTCTCTCTCCACTCCCGCCGTGCTCCTCTCTCTCGCTGATCCTGCCGTGCTCCTCTCTCTTTCTCTGCTCTCGCCATGCTCCACTCTCTCTCTCTCCGCTCCCGCCGTGCTCCTCTCTCTTTCTCTCCGCTCCCGCCGTGCTCCTCTCTCTCGCTGCTCCTGCCGTGTTCCTCTCTCTCGCTGCTCCTGCCGTGCTCCTCCCTCACTGTCTCCACTCCCACTGTGCTCTCTCTCTTTCTCAACTCCCACTGTGCTCTCTCTCTCCGTTCCCACTGTGCTCCTCTCTCATTCTCTCTCTCTGCTCCCACTGTGCTCCTCTCTCTCTCCCCACTCCTGCCGTGCTCCTCTCTCTCTCTACGCTCCCGCCGTGCTCCTCTTTCTCTCCGCTCCCACCGTGCACCTCCCTCTGTCTCTCTGCTCCCGCCGTGCTCCTCTCTCTCTCTCTCTCCACACCCGCCGTGATCCTCTCTCTCTGTCTCACTCTCTCCTCTCCTGCTGCACTCCTCTCTCTCTCTCCGCTCCCACCATGCTCCACTCTCTCTCTCTCCGCTCCCGCCGTGCTCCTCTCTCTCTCCGTTCTTGCTGTGCTCCTCTCTCTGCTCCACCGTGCTCCACTCTCTCTCCGCTCCCGCCGTGCTTCACTCTCTTTCTCTCCGCTCCCGCTGTGCTCCTCTCTCTTTCTCCACTCCCACTGTGCTCGCTCTCTTTCTCCACTCCCACTATGCTCTCTCTCTCCACTCCCACTGTGCTCTCTCTCTCTCCGCTCTCACTGTTATCCTCCTTCTCTCTCTCCGCTCCCACTGTGCTCTCTTTCTCTCTCTGCTCCCACTGTGCTCCTCTCTCTCTCTCTGCTCCCACTGTGCTCCTCCCTCTCTCTCTCCACTCCCACTGTACTCCTCTCTCTCTCCACTCCCACTGTGCTCCTCTCTCTCGCCACTCCTGCTGTGCTCCCCTCTCTCTCTCTGCTCCCGCCATGCTCCTCTCGCTCTCTCTTTGCTCCCACCGTGCTCCTCTCTCCCTCTTTCCACTCCCACAGTGCTCCTCTCTGTCTCTCTCTGCTCCTGCCATGCACCTCTCTCTCTCTGCTCCAGCCATGCTCACCTCTCTGGGCGCTCCCACCCGGTGCCTCTCTATCTATCTCCGCTCCCGCCGTGCTCCTCTCTCTCTCCGCTTCCGCCATGCCCCTCTCTCTTTCCGTTTCTGCTGTGCTCCTCTCTCTCTCTCTCCACTCCCGCTGTGCTCCACTCTCTCTCGCTCTCTGTTCCCACAGTGCTCCACTCTCTCTCTCTCTGCTCCCGCCATGCACCTCTCTCTCTCTCTCTCTCTGCTCCCGCCGTTCACCTCGCTCTCTCTCTCTCTGCTCCCACTGTGCTCCTCTCTCTGCTCCCACTGTGCTCCTCTCTCTCTGCTCCCACCGTGCTCCTCTCCCTCTCTCTGCTCCCTCCGTGCTCCTCCCTCTCTTTCTCCACTCCCACTGTGCTCTCTCTCTCTCCGTTCCCACTGTGCTACTCTCTCTTTCTCTGCTCCCACTGTGCTCTTCCCTCCCTCTCCACTCCCACTGTGCTCCTCTCTCTCTCTCCGCTCCCACCGTGCTCCTCTCTCTCTCCGCTCCTGCCGTACTCCTCTCTCACTCTCTCCGCTCCGGCCGTGCACCTTTCTGTCTCTCTCTGCTCCCGCCGTGCTCCTCTCTCGCTCTTTGCTCCTGCCGTGCTCCACTCTCTCTCTCTCCGCTCCCGCCGTGCTCCACTCTCTCTCCGTTCTTGCTGTGCTCCACTCTCTCTCTCTCCACTCCAACGTGCTCCTCTCTCTCTCGCCGCTCCCGCCGTGCATATCTCTCTCTCTCTCTCCGCTCCCGCCGTGCACCTTTCTGTCTCTCTCTGCTCCCGCCGTGCTCCTCTCTCGCTCTTCGCTCCTGCCGTGCTCCACTCTCTCTCTCTCCGCTCCCGCCGTGCTCCACTCTCTCTCCGTTCTTGCTGTGCTCCACTCTCTCTCTCTCCGCCCCAACGTGCTCCTCTCTCTCTCGCCGCTCCCGCCGTGCACATCTCTCTCTCTCTCTCCGCTCCTGCCGTGCTCCTCTCTCTCTGCTCCCGCCGTGCTCCTGTCTCCCTCTCTCTCTCTCTCCGCTCCTGCCGTGCTCCTCTCTCTCTCTCCGCTCCCGCCGTGCTCCTGTCTCCCTATCTCTCTCTCTCTCTCCGCTCCTGCCGTGCTTCTCTCTCTCTCTCTACGCTCCCGCCGTGCTCCTCTCTCTCTCTGCTCCCGCCGTGCTCCTCCCTCTGTCTCTCTGCTCCCGCCGTGCTCCTCCCTCTGTCTCTCTGCTCCCGCCGTGCTCCTGTCTCTCTCTCTCCGCACCCGCCGTGATCCTCTCTCTCTCTGTCTCACTCTCTCCTCTCCTGCTGCACTCCTCTCTCTCTCTCCGCTCCCACCGTGCTCCACTCTCTCTCTCTCCGCTCCCGCCGTGCTCCTCTCTCTCTCCGTTCTTGCTGTGCTCCTCTCTCTCTCCGCTCCACCGTGCTCCACTCTCTCTCCGCTCCCGCCGTGCTTCTCTCCATTTCTCTCCGCTCCCGCTGTGCTCCTCTCTCTTTCTCTGCTCTCGCCGTGCTCCACTCTCTCTCTCTCCACGCCCGCCTTGCTCCTCTCTCTTTCTCCGCTCCCGCCGTGCTCCACTCTCTCTCTCTCCACTCCCGCCTTGCTCCTCACTCTGTCTCTGCTCTCGCCGTGCTCCACTCTCTCTCTCTCCGCTTCCGCCGTGCTCCTCTCTCTCGCTGCTCCCGCCGTGCTCCTCTCTCTTTCTTTGCTCTCACTATGCTCCACTCTCTCTCTCTCCGCGCCCGCCTTGCTCCTCTCTCTTTCTCTGCTCTCGTCATGCTCCACTCTCTCTCCGCTCCCGCCGTGGTCCACTCTCTCTCTCTCTGCTCCCACCGTGCTCCTCTCTCTCTCTGCTCCCACCGTGCTCCTCTCTCTCTCCGCTCCCGCCGTGCTCCTCTCTCTCGCTGCTCCCGCCGTGCTCCACTCTCTCTCTGCTACCGCCATGCTCCACTCTCTGTCTCTCCGCTCCCGCCGTGCTCCTCTCTCTCGCTGATCCTGCCGTGCTCCTCTCTCTTTCTCTGCTCTCGCCATGCTCCACTCTCTCTCTCTCCGCTCCCGCCGTGCTCCTCTCTCTTTCTCTCCGCTCCCGCCGTGCTCCTCTCTCTCGCTGCTCCTGCCGTGTTCCTCTCTCTCGCTGCTCCTGCCGTGCTCCTCCCTCACTGTCTCCACTCCCACTGTGCTCTCTCTCTTTCTCAACTCCCACTGTGCTCTCTCTCTCTCCGTTCCCACTGTGCTCCTCTCTCATTCTCTCTCTCTGCTCCCACTGTGATCCTCTCTCTCTCCCCACTCCTGCCGTGCTCCTCTCTCTCTCTCCGCTCCTGCCATGCTCCTCTCTCTCTCTCTACGCTCCCGCCGTGCTCCTCTTTCTCTCCGCTCCCACCGTGCACCTCCCTCTGTCTCTCTGCTCCCGCCGTGCTCCTCTCTCTCTCTCTCCACACCCGCCGTGATCCTCTCTCTCTGTCTCACTCTCTCCTCTCCTGCTGCACTCCTCTCTCTCTCTCCGCTCCCACCATTCTCCACTCTCTCTCTCTCCGCTCCCGCCGTGCTCCTCTCTCTCGCTGATCCTGCCGTGCTCCTCTCTCTTTCTCTGCTCTCGCCATGCTCCACTCTGTCTCTCTCCGCTCCCGCCGTGCTCCTCTCTCTTTCTCTCCGCTCCCGCCGTGCTCCTCTCTCTCGCTGCTCCTACCGTGTTCCTCTCTCTCGCTGCTCCTGCCGTGCTCCTCCCTCACTGTCTCCACTCCCACTGTGCTCTCTCTCTTTCTCAACTCCCACTGTGCTCTCTCTCTCCGTTCCCACTGTGCTCCTCTCTCATTCTCTCTCTCTGCTCCCACTGTGCTCCTCTCTCTCTCCCCACTCCTGCCGTGCTCCTCTCTCTCACTCCGCTCCTGCCATGCTCCTCTCTCTCTCTCTACGCTCCCGCCGTGCTCCTCTTTCTCTCCGCTCCCACCGTGCACCTCCCTCTGTCTCTCTGCTCCCGCCGTGCTCCTCTCTCTCTCTCCACACCCGCCGTGATCCTCTCTCTCTGTCTCACTCTCTCCTCTCCTGCTGCACTCCTCTCTCTCTCTCCGCTCCCACCATGCTCCTCTCTCTCTCCGTTCTTGCTGTGCTCCTCTCTCTGCTCTCGCCGTGCTCCACTCTCTCTCTCTCCGCGCCCGCCTTGTTCCTCTCTCTCGCTGCTCCCGCCGTGCTCCTCTCTCTTTCTCTGCTCTCACTATGCTCCACTCTCTCTCTCTCCGCGCCCACCTTGCTCCTCTCTCTTTCTCTGCTCTCGCCATGCTCCTCTCTCTTTTTCCCCGCCCCCGCCGTGCTCCTCTCTCTCGCTGCTCCTGCCATGCTCCTCTCTCTCGCTGCTCCTGCCGTGCTCCTCTCTCTCGCTGCTCCCGCCGTGCTCCTCTCTCTCTGCTCCCACCGTGCTGCTCTCTCTCTGCTCCCACCGTGCTCCTCTCCCTCTCTCTGCTCCCTCCGTGCTCCTCCCTCTCTGACTCCACTCCCACTGTGCTCTCTCTCTTTCTCAACTCCCACTATGCTCTCTCTCTCCGTTCCCACTGTGCTCCTCTCTCATTCTCTCTCTCTGCTCCCACTGTGCTCCTCTCTCTCTCCCCACTCCTGCCGTGCTTCTCTCTCTCTCTTCGCTTCCGCCATGCACCTTTCTGTCTCTCTCCGCTCCCGCCGTGCTCCTCTCTCTCTCTCTCTCCGCTCCTGCCGTGCTCCTCTCTCTCTCTCTCCGCTCCCGCCGTGCACCTTACTGTCTCCGCTCCCGCCGTGCTCCTCTCTCGCTCTCTCCGCTCCCGCCGTGCACCTTTCTGTCTCCGCTCCCGCCGTGCTCCTCTCTCTCTCTCTCCGCTCCTACCGTGCTCCTCTCTCTCTCTCCGCTCCCACCGTGCACCTTTCTGTCTCCGCTCCCGCCGTGCTCCTCTCTCTCTCTCTCCGCTCCTGCTGTCCTCCTCTCTCTCTCCGCTCCCGCCGTGCTCCTCCCTTTCTCTCTCCACTCCCGCCGTGTTGCTCTCTCTCTCTCCGCTCCCACCATGCTGCTCTCTCACTCTCCGCTCCCACTGTGCTCCTCTCTCTCTCCGCTCCTGCCGTGCTTCTCTCTCTCTCTCCGCTCCCGCCGTGCACCTTTCTGTCTCTCTCCGCTCCCGCCGTGCTCCTCTCTCTCTCTCTCCACTCCCACTGTGCTCCTCTCTCTCTCTCCACTCCCACTGGGCTCTCTCTCTCTCCGTTCAAACTGTGCTCATTCCTCTCTCTCTGCTCCTGCCGTGCTCCTCTCTCTCTCTCCATTCCCACTGTGCTCTCACTCTCTGTCTCCACTCCCGCTGTGCTCTCTCTCTCTCTTTCTGCTCCCGCTGTGATACTCCCTCTCTCTCTGCTCCCGCCGTGCTCGTCCCTCTCTCTCCACTCTCACTGTGCTCTCTCTCTCTCTCTAACCGCTTCCGCTTTGCTCCTCCATCTCTCTCTCTCCGCTCCCTCTGTACTCCTCTCTCTCCACTCCCACTGTGCTCCTCTCTCTCTCTGTCTGTCTCCGCTCCCGCCGTGCTCCTCTCTCTCTCCCCTCCCACTGTGCTCTCTCTCTCCGCTCCCACTGTGCTCCTATCTCTCTCTCCTCTCCCGCTGTGCTCCTCCATCTCTCTCTCTCTCTGCTCCCACTGTGCTCCTCTCTCTCTCTCTGCTCCCGCCATGCACCTCTCGCTCTCTCCACTCCCATTGTGCTCTCTCTCTCTCTCTCTCTCTCCGCTCACGCCGTGCTCCTCTCTCTCTCTCCACTCCCATTGTGCTCTCTCTCTCTCTCTCTCTCTGCTCCCGCCGTGCTCCTCCCTCTCTCTACGCTCCCACTGTGCTCCTCTCTCTCTCTCCACACCCACTGTGCTCCTCCCTCCCTCTCTCCCTCTCTCTCCCTCTCTCCGCTCTCGCTGTGCTCCTCTTTCTCTCCGCTCCCACTGTGCACCTCTATCTCTCCGATGCCGCTGTACTCCTCTCTCTCTGCTCCCGCCGTGCTCCTCTCTCTCCACTCCCACTGTGCTCATCTCTCTCTCTCTCTCTCCACTCCCACTGTGCTCTCTCTCTTTCTCAACTCCCACTATGCTCTCTCTCTCCGTTCCCACTGTGCTCCTCTCTCATTCTCTCTCTCTGCTCCCACTGTGCTCCTCTCTCTCTCCCCACTCCTGCCGTGCTTCTCTCTCTCTCTTCGCTTCCACCATGCACCTTTCTGTCTCTCTCCGCTCCCGCCGTGCTCCTCTCTCTCTCTCTCTCCGCTCCCGCCGTGCACCTTACTGTCTCCGCTCCCGCCGTGCTCCTCTCTCGCTCTCTTCGCTCCCGCCGTGCACCTTTCTGTCTCCGCTCCCGCCGTGCTCCTCTCTCTCTCTCTCCGCTCCTACCGTGCTCCTCTCTCTCTCTCTCCGCTCCCACCTTGCACCTTTCTGTCTCCGCTCCCGCCGTGCTCCTCTCTCTCTCTCTCCGCTCCTGCTGTCCTCCTCTCTCTCTCCGCTCCCGCCGTGCTCCTCCCTTTCTCTCTCCACTCCCGCCGTGTTGCTCTCTCTCTCTCCGCTCCCACCATGCTGCTCTCTCACTCTCCGCTCCCACTGTGCTCCTCTCTCTCTCCGCTCCTGCCGTGCTTCTCTCTCTCTCTCCGCTCCCGCCGTGCACCTTTCTGTCTCTCTCCGCTCCCGCCGTGCTCCTCTCTCTCTCTCTCCACTTCCACTGTGCTCCTCTCTCTCTCTCCACTCCCACTGGGCTCTCTCTCTCTCCGTTCAAACTGTGCTCATTCCTCTCTCTCTGCTCCTGCCGTGCTCCTCTCTCTCTCTCCACTCCCACTGTGCTCTCACTCTCTGTCTCCACTCCCGCTGTGCTCTCTCTCTCTCTTTCTGCTCCCGCTGTGATACTCCCTCTCTCTCTGCTCCCGCCGTGCTCGTCCCTCTCTCTCCACTCTCACTGTGCTCTCTCTCTCTCTCTAACCGCTCCCGCTTTGCTCCTCCATCTCTCTCTCTCCGCTCCCTCTGTACTCCTCTCTCTCCACTCCCACTGTGCTCCTCTCTCTCTCTGTCTGTCTCCGCTCCCGCCGTGCTCCTCTCTCTCTCCCCTCCCACTGTGCTCTCTCTCTCCGCTCCCACTGTGCTCCTATCTCTCTCTCCTCTCCCGCTGTGCTCCTCCATCTCTCTCTCTCTCTGCTCCCACTGTGCTCCTCTCTCTCTCTCTGCTCCCGCCATGCACCTCTCGCTCTCTCCACTCCCATTGTGCTCTCTCTCTCTCTCTCTCTCTCCGCTCACGCCGTGCTCCTCTCTCTCTCTCCACTCCCATTGTGCTCTCTCTCTCTCTCTCTCTCTGCTCCCGCCGTGCTCCTCCCTCTCTCTACGCTCCCACTGTGCTCCTCTCTCTCTCTCCACACCCACTGTGCTCCTCCCTCCCTCTCTCCCTCTCTCTCCCTCTCTCCGCTCTCGCTGTGCTCCTCTTTCTCTCCGCTCCCACTGTGCACCTCTATCTCTCCGATGCCGCTGTACTCCTCTCTCTCTGCTCCCGCCGTGCTCCTCTCTCTCCACTCCCACTGTGCTCATCTCTCTCTCTCTCTCTCTCTCCACTCCCACTGTGCTCTCTCTCTTTCTCAACTCCCACTATGCTCTCTCTCTCCGTTCCCACTGTGCTCCTCTCTCATTCTCTCTCTCTGCTCCCACTGTGCTCCTCTCTCTCTCCCCACTCCTGCCGTGCTTCTCTCTCTCTCTTCGCTTCCACCATGCACCTTTCTGTCTCTCTCCGCTCCCGCCGTGCTCCTCTCTCTCTCTCTCTCCGCTCCCGCCGTGCACCTTACTGTCTCCGCTCCCGCCGTGCTCCTCTCTCGCTCTCTTCGCTCCCGCCGTGCACCTTTCTGTCTCCGCTCCCGCCGTGCTCCTCTCTCTCTCTCTCCGCTCCTACCGTGCTCCTCTCTCTCTCTCTCCGCTCCCACCGTGCACCTTTCTGTCTCCGCTCCCGCCGTGCTCCTCTCTCTCTCTCTCCGCTCCTGCTGTCCTCCTCTCTCTCTCCGCTCCCGCCGTGCTCCTCCCTTTCTCTCTCCACTCCCGCCGTGTTGCTCTCTCTCTCTCCGCTCCCACCATGCTGCTCTCTCACTCTCCGCTCCCACTGTGCTCCTCTCTCTCTCCGCTCCTGCCGTGCTTCTCTCTCTCTCTCCGCTCCCGCCGTGCACCTTTCTGTCTCTCTCCGCTCCCGCCGTGCTCCTCTCTCTCTCTCTCCACTCCCACTGTGCTCCTCTCTCTCTCTCCACTCCCACTGGGCTCTCTCTCTCTCCGTTCAAACTGTGCTCATTCCTCTTTCTCTGCTCTCACTATGCTCCACTCTCTCTCTCTCCGCGCCCACCTTGCTCCTCTCTCTTTCTCTGCTCTCGCCATGCTCCTCTCTCTTTTTCCCCGCCCCCGCCGTGCTCCTCTCTCTCGCTGCTCCTGCCATGCTCCTCTCTCTCGCTGCTCCTGCCGTGCTCCTCTCTCTCGCTGCTCCCGCCGTGCTCCTCCCTCTCTGCTCCCACCGTGCTGCTCTCTCTCTGCTCCCACCGTGCTCCTCTCCCTCTCTCTGCTCCCTCCGTGCTCCTCCCTCTCTGACTCCACTCCCACTGTGCTCTCTCTCTTTCTCAACTCCCACTATGCTCTCTCTCTCCGTTCCCACTGTGCTCCTCTCTCATTCTCTCTCTCTGCTCCCACTGTGCTCCTCTCTCTCTCCCCACTCCTGCCGTGCTTCTCTCTCTCTCTTCGCTTCCGCCATGCACCTTTCTGTCTCTCTCCGCTCCCGCCGTGCTCCTCTCTCTCTCTCTCTCCGCTCCTGCCGTGCTCCTCTCTCTCTCTCTCCGCTCCCGCCGTGCACCTTACTGTCTCCGCTCCCGCCGTGCTCCTCTCTCGCTCTCTCCGCTCCCGCCGTGCACCTTTCTGTCTCCGCTCCCGCCGTGCTCCTCTCTCTCTCTCTCCGCTCCTACCGTGCTCCTCTCTCTCTCTCCGCTCCCACCGTGCACCTTTCTGTCTCCGCTCCCGCCGTGCTCCTCTCTCTCTCTCTCCGCTCCTGCTGTCCTCCTCTCTCTCTCCGCTCCCGCCGTGCTCCTCCCTTTCTCTCTCCACTCCCGCCGTGTTGCTCTCTCTCTCTCCGCTCCCACCATGCTGCTCTCTCACTCTCCGCTCCCACTGTGCTCCTCTCTCTCTCCGCTCCTGCCGTGCTTCTCTCTCTCTCTCCGCTCCCGCCGTGCACCTTTCTGTCTCTCTCCGCTCCCGCCGTGCTCCTCTCTCTCTCTCTCCACTCCCACTGTGCTCCTCTCTCTCTCTCCACTCCCACTGGGCTCTCTCTCTCTCCGTTCAAACTGTGCTCATTCCTCTCTCTCTGCTCCTGCCGTGCTCCTCTCTCTCTCTCCATTCCCACTGTGCTCTCACTCTCTGTCTCCACTCCCGCTGTGCTCTCTCTCTCTCTTTCTGCTCCCGCTGTGATACTCCCTCTCTCTCTGCTCCCGCCGTGCTCGTCCCTCTCTCTCCACTCTCACTGTGCTCTCTCTCTCTCTCTAACCGCTCCCGCTTTGCTCCTCCATCTCTCTCTCTCCGCTCCCTCTGTACTCCTCTCTCTCCACTCCCACTGTGCTCCTCTCTCTCTCTGTCTGTCTCCGCTCCCGCCGTGCTCCTCTCTCTCTCCCCTCCCACTGTGCTCTCTCTCTCCGCTCCCACTGTGCTCCTATCTCTCTCTCCTCTCCCGCTGTGCTCCTCCATCTCTCTCTCTCTCTGCTCCCACTGTGCTCCTCTCTCTCTCTCTGCTCCCGCCATGCACCTCTCGCTCTCTCCACTCCCATTGTGCTCTCTCTCTCTCTCTCTCTCTCCGCTCACGCCGTGCTCCTCTCTCTCTCTCCACTCCCATTGTGCTCTCTCTCTCTCTCTCTCTCTGCTCCCGCCGTGCTCCTCCCTCTCTCTACGCTCCCACTGTGCTCCTCTCTCTCTCTCCACACCCACTGTGCTCCTCCCTCCCTCTCTCCCTCTCTCTCCCTCTCTCCGCTCTCGCTGTGCTCCTCTTTCTCTCCGCTCCCACTGTGCACCTCTATCTCTCCGATGCCGCTGTACTCCTCTCTCTCTGCTCCCGCCGTGCTCCTCTCTCTCCACTCCCACTGTGCTCATCTCTCTCTCTCTCTCTCTCTCCACTCCCACTGTGCTCTCTCTCTTTCTCAACTCCCACTATGCTCTCTCTCTCCGTTCCCACTGTGCTCCTCTCTCATTCTCTCTCTCTGCTCCCACTGTGCTCCTCTCTCTCTCCCCACTCCTGCCGTGCTTCTCTCTCTCTCTTCGCTTCCACCATGCACCTTTCTGTCTCTCTCCGCTCCCGCCGTGCTCCTCTCTCTCTCTCTCTCCGCTCCCGCCGTGCACCTTACTGTCTCCGCTCCCGCCGTGCTCCTCTCTCGCTCTCTTCGCTCCCGCCGTGCACCTTTCTGTCTCCGCTCCCGCCGTGCTCCTCTCTCTCTCTCTCCGCTCCTACCGTGCTCCTCTCTCTCTCTCTCCGCTCCCACCGTGCACCTTTCTGTCTCCGCTCCCGCCGTGCTCCTCTCTCTCTCTCTCCGCTCCTGCTGTCCTCCTCTCTCTCTCCGCTCCCGCCGTGCTCCTCCCTTTCTCTCTCCACTCCCGCCGTGTTGCTCTCTCTCTCTCCGCTCCCACCATGCTGCTCTCTCACTCTCCGCTCCCACTGTGCTCCTCTCTCTCTCCGCTCCTGCCGTGCTTCTCTCTCTCTCTCCGCTCCCGCCGTGCACCTTTCTGTCTCTCTCCGCTCCCGCCGTGCTCCTCTCTCTCTCTCTCCACTTCCACTGTGCTCCTCTCTCTCTCTCCACTCCCACTGGGCTCTCTCTCTCTCCGTTCAAACTGTGCTCATTCCTCTCTCTCTGCTCCTGCCGTGCTCCTCTCTCTCTCTCCACTCCCACTGTGCTCTCACTCTCTGTCTCCACTCCCGCTGTGCTCTCTCTCTCTCTTTCTGCTCCCGCTGTGATACTCCCTCTCTCTCTGCTCCCGCCGTGCTCGTCCCTCTCTCTCCACTCTCACTGTGCTCTCTCTCTCTCTCTAACCGCTCCCGCTTTGCTCCTCCATCTCTCTCTCTCCGCTCCCTCTGTACTCCTCTCTCTCCACTCCCACTGTGCTCCTCTCTCTCTCTGTCTGTCTCCGCTCCCGCCGTGCTCCTCTCTCTCTCCCCTCCCACTGTGCTCTCTCTCTCCGCTCCCACTGTGCTCCTATCTCTCTCTCCTCTCCCGCTGTGCTCCTCCATCTCTCTCTCTCTCTGCTCCCACTGTGCTCCTCTCTCTCTCTCTGCTCCCGCCATGCACCTCTCGCTCTCTCCACTCCCATTGTGCTCTCTCTCTCTCTCTCTCTCTCCGCTCACGCCGTGCTCCTCTCTCTCTCTCCACTCCCATTGTGCTCTCTCTCTCTCTCTCTCTCTGCTCCCGCCGTGCTCCTCCCTCTCTCTACGCTCCCACTGTGCTCCTCTCTCTCTCTCCACACCCACTGTGCTCCTCCCTCCCTCTCTCCCTCTCTCTCCCTCTCTCCGCTCTCGCTGTGCTCCTCTTTCTCTCCGCTCCCACTGTGCACCTCTATCTCTCCGATGCCGCTGTACTCCTCTCTCTCTGCTCCCGCCGTGCTCCTCTCTCTCCACTCCCACTGTGCTCATCTCTCTCTCTCTCTCTCTCTCCACTCCCACTGTGCTCTCTCTCTTTCTCAACTCCCACTATGCTCTCTCTCTCCGTTCCCACTGTGCTCCTCTCTCATTCTCTCTCTCTGCTCCCACTGTGCTCCTCTCTCTCTCCCCACTCCTGCCGTGCTTCTCTCTCTCTCTTCGCTTCCACCATGCACCTTTCTGTCTCTCTCCGCTCCCGCCGTGCTCCTCTCTCTCTCTCTCTCCGCTCCCGCCGTGCACCTTACTGTCTCCGCTCCCGCCGTGCTCCTCTCTCGCTCTCTTCGCTCCCGCCGTGCACCTTTCTGTCTCCGCTCCCGCCGTGCTCCTCTCTCTCTCTCTCCGCTCCTACCGTGCTCCTCTCTCTCTCTCTCCGCTCCCACCGTGCACCTTTCTGTCTCCGCTCCCGCCGTGCTCCTCTCTCTCTCTCTCCGCTCCTGCTGTCCTCCTCTCTCTCTCCGCTCCCGCCGTGCTCCTCCCTTTCTCTCTCCACTCCCGCCGTGTTGCTCTCTCTCTCTCCGCTCCCACCATGCTGCTCTCTCACTCTCCGCTCCCACTGTGCTCCTCTCTCTCTCCGCTCCTGCCGTGCTTCTCTCTCTCTCTCCGCTCCCGCCGTGCACCTTTCTGTCTCTCTCTGCTCCCGCCGTGCTCCTCTCTCTCTCTCTCCACTCCCACTGTGCTCCTCTCTCTCTCTCCACTCCCACTGGGCTCTCTCTCTCTCCGTTCAAACTGTGCTCATTCCTCTTTCTCTGCTCTCACTATGCTCCACTCTCTCTCTCTCCGCGCCCACCTTGCTCCTCTCTCTTTCTCTGCTCTCGCCATGCTCCTCTCTCTTTTTCCCCGCCCCCGCCGTGCTCCTCTCTCTCGCTGCTCCTGCCATGCTCCTCTCTCTCGCTGCTCCTGCCGTGCTCCTCTCTCTCGCTGCTCCCGCCGTGCTCCTCTCTCTCTGCTCCCACCGTGCTGCTCTCCCTCTGCTCCCACCGTGCTCCTCTCCCTCTCTCTGCTCCCTCCGTGCTCCTCCCTCTCTGACTCCACTCCCACTGTGCTCTCTCTCTTTCTCAACTCCCACTATGCTCTCTCTCTCCGTTCCCACTGTGCTCCTCTCTCATTCTCTCTCTCTGCTCCCACTGTGCTCCTCTCTCTCTCCCCACTCCTGCCGTGCTTCTCTCTCTCTCTTCGCTTCCGCCATGCACCTTTCTGTCTCTCTCCGCTCCCGCCGTGCTCCTCTCTCTCTCTCTCTCCGCTCCTGCCGTGCTCCTCTCTCTCTCTCTCCGCTCCCGCCGTGCACCTTACTGTCTCCGCTCCCGCCGTGCTCCTCTCTCGCTCTCTCCGCTCCCGCCGTGCACCTTTCTGTCTCCGCTCCCGCCGTGCTCCTCTCTCTCTCTCTCCGCTCCTACCGTGCTCCTCTCTCTCTCTCCGCTCCCACCGTGCACCTTTCTGTCTCCGCTCCCGCCGTGCTCCTCTCTCTCTCTCTCCGCTCCTGCTGTCCTCCTCTCTCTCTCCGCTCCCGCCGTGCTCCTCCCTTTCTCTCTCCACTCCCGCCGTGTTGCTCTCTCTCTCTCCGCTCCCACCATGCTGCTCTCTCACTCTCCGCTCCCACTGTGCTCCTCTCTCTCTCCGCTCCTGCCGTGCTTCTCTCTCTCTCTCCGCTCCCGCCGTGCACCTTTCTGTCTCTCTCCGCTCCCGCCGTGCTCCTCTCTCTCTCTCTCCACTCCCACTGTGCTCCTCTCTCTCTCTCCACTCCCACTGGGCTCTCTCTCTCTCCGTTCAAACTGTGCTCATTCCTCTCTCTCTGCTCCTGCCGTGCTCCTCTCTCTCTCTCCACTCCCACTGTGCTCTCACTCTCTGTCTCCACTCCCGCTGTGCTCCTCTCTCTCTCTGTCTGTCTCCGCTCCCGCCGTGCTCCTCTCTCTCTCCCCTCCCACTGTGCTCTCTCTCTCCGCTCCCACTGTGCTCCTATCTCTCTCTCCTCTCCCGCTGTGCTCCTCCATCTCTCTCTCTCTCTGCTCCCACTGTGCTCCTCTCTCTCTCTCTGCTCCCGCCATGCACCTCTCGCTCTCTCCACTCCCATTGTGCTCTCTCTCTCTCTCTCTCTCTCCGCTCACGCCGTGCTCCTCTCTCTCTCTCCACTCCCATTGTGCTCTCTCTCTCTCTCTCTCTCTGCTCCCGCCGTGCTCCTCCCTCTCTCTACGCTCCCACTGTGCTCCTCTCTCTCTCTCCACACCCACTGTGCTCCTCCCTCCCTCTCTCCCTCTCTCTCCCTCTCTCCGCTCTCGCTGTGCTCCTCTTTCTCTCCGCTCCCACTGTGCACCTCTATCTCTCCGATGCCGCTGTACTCCTCTCTCTCTGCTCCCGCCGTGCTCCTCTCTCTCCACTCCCACTGTGCTCATCTCTCTCTCTCTCTCTCTCTCCACTCCCACTGTGCTCTCTCTCTTTCTCAACTCCCACTATGCTCTCTCTCTCCGTTCCCACTGTGCTCCTCTCTCATTCTCTCTCTCTGCTCCCACTGTGCTCCTCTCCCTCTCCCCACTCCTGCCGTGCTTCTCTCTCTCTCTTCGCTTCCACCATGCACCTTTCTGTCTCTCTCCGCTCCCGCCGTGCTCCTCTCTCTCTCTCTCTCCGCTCCCGCCGTGCACCTTACTGTCTCCGCTCCCGCCGTGCTCCTCTCTCGCTCTCTTCGCTCCCGCCGTGCACCTTTCTGTCTCCGCTCCCGCCGTGCTCCTCTCTCTCTCTCTCCGCTCCTACCGTGCTCCTCTCTCTCTCTCTCCGCTCCCACCGTGCACCTTTCTGTCTCCGCTCCCGCCGTGCTCCTCTCTCTCTCTCTCCGCTCCTGCTGTCCTCCTCTCTCTCTCCGCTCCCGCCGTGCTCCTCCCTTTCTCTCTCCACTCCCGCCGTGTTGCTCTCTCTCTCTCCGCTCCCACCATGCTGCTCTCTCACTCTCCGCTCCCACTGTGCTCCTCTCTCTCTCCGCTCCTGCCGTGCTTCTCTCTCTCTCTCCGCTCCCGCCGTGCACCTTTCTGTCTCTCTCCGCTCCCGCCGTGCTCCTCTCTCTCTCTCTCCACTCCCACTGTGCTCCTCTCTCTCTCTCCACTCCCACTGGGCTCTCTCTCTCTCCGTTCAAACTGTGCTCATTCCTCTCTCTCTGCTCCTGCCGTGCTCCTCTCTCTCTCTCCACTCCCACTGTGCTCTCACTCTCTGTCTCCACTCCCGCTGTGCTCTCTCTCTCTCTTTCTGCTCCCGCTGTGATACTCCCTCTCTCTCTGCTCCCGCCGTGCTCGTCCCTCTCTCTCCACTCTCACTGTGCTCTCTCTCTCTCTCTAACCGCTCCCGCTTTGCTCCTCCATCTCTCTCTCTCCGCTCCCTCTGTACTCCTCTCTCTCCACTCCCACTGTGCTCCTCTCTCTCTCTGTCTGTCTCCGCTCCCGCCGTGCTCCTCTCTCTCTCCCCTCCCACTGTGCTCTCTCTCTCCGCTCCCACTGTGCTCCTATCTCTCTCTCCTCTCCCGCTGTGCTCCTCCATCTCTCTCTCTCTCTGCTCCCACTGTGCTCCTCTCTCTCTCTCTGCTCCCGCCATGCACCTCTCGCTCTCTCCACTCCCATTGTGCTCTCTCTCTCTCTCTCTCTCTCCGCTCACGCCGTGCTCCTCTCTCTCTCTCCACTCCCATTGTGCTCTCTCTCTCTCTCTCTCTCTGCTCCCGCCGTGCTCCTCCCTCTCTCTACGCTCCCACTGTGCTCCTCTCTCTCTCTCCACACCCACTGTGCTCCTCCCTCCCTCTCTCCCTCTCTCTCCCTCTCTCCGCTCTCGCTGTGCTCCTCTTTCTCTCCGCTCCCACTGTGCACCTCTATCTCTCCGATGCCGCTGTACTCCTCTCTCTCTGCTCCCGCCGTGCTCCTCTCTCTCCACTCCCACTGTGCTCATCTCTCTCTCTCTCTCTCTCTCCACTCCCACTGTGCTCTCTCTCTTTCTCAACTCCCACTATGCTCTCTCTCTCCGTTCCCACTGTGCTCCTCTCTCATTCTCTCTCTCTGCTCCCACTGTGCTCCTCTCCCTCTCCCCACTCCTGCCGTGCTTCTCTCTCTCTCTTCGCTTCCACCATGCACCTTTCTGTCTCTCTCCGCTCCCGCCGTGCTCCTCTCTCTCTCTCTCTCCGCTCCCGCCGTGCACCTTACTGTCTCCGCTCCCGCCGTGCTCCTCTCTCGCTCTCTTCGCTCCCGCCGTGCACCTTTCTGTCTCCGCTCCCGCCGTGCTCCTCTCTCTCTCTCTCCGCTCCTACCGTGCTCCTCTCTCTCTCTCTCCGCTCCCACCGTGCACCTTTCTGTCTCCGCTCCCGCCGTGCTCCTCTCTCTCTCTCTCCGCTCCTGCTGTCCTCCTCTCTCTCTCCGCTCCCGCCGTGCTCCTCCCTTTCTCTCTCCACTCCCGCCGTGTTGCTCTCTCTCTCTCCGCTCCCACCATGCTGCTCTCTCACTCTCCGCTCCCACTGTGCTCCTCTCTCTCTCCGCTCCTGCCGTGCTTCTCTCTCTCTCTCCGCTCCCGCCGTGCACCTTTCTGTCTCTCTCCGCTCCCGCCGTGCTCCTCTCTCTCTCTCTCCACTCCCACTGTGCTCCTCTCTCTCTCTCCACTCCCACTGGGCTCTCTCTCTCTCCGTTCAAACTGTGCTCATTCCTCTCTCTCTGCTCCTGCCGTGCTCCTCTCTCTCTCTCCACTCCCACTGTGCTCTCACTCTCTGTCTCCACTCCCGCTGTGCTCTCTCTCTCTCTTTCTGCTCCCGCTGTGATACTCCCTCTCTCTCTGCTCCCGCCGTGCTCGTCCCTCTCTCTCCACTCTCACTGTGCTCTCTCTCTCTCTCTAACCGCTCCCGCTTTGCTCCTCCATCTCTCTCTCTCCGCTCCCTCTGTACTCCTCTCTCTCCACTCCCACTGTGCTCCTCTCTCTCTCTGTCTGTCTCCGCTCCCGCCGTGCTCCTCTCTCTCTCCCCTCCCACTGTGCTCTCTCTCTCCGCTCCCACTGTGCTCCTATCTCTCTCTCCTCTCCCGCTGTGCTCCTCCATCTCTCTCTCTCTCTGCTCCCACTGTGCTCCTCTCTCTCTCTCTGCTCCCGCCATGCACCTCTCGCTCTCTCCACTCCCATTGTGCTCTCTCTCTCTCTCTCTCTCTCCGCTCACGCCGTGCTCCTCTCTCTCTCTCCACTCCCATTGTGCTCTCTCTCTCTCTCTCTCTCTGCTCCCGCCGTGCTCCTCCCTCTCTCTACGCTCCCACTGTGCTCCTCTCTCTCTCTCCACACCCACTGTGCTCCTCCCTCCCTCTCTCCCTCTCTCTCCCTCTCTCCGCTCTCGCTGTGCTCCTCTTTCTCTCCGCTCCCACTGTGCACCTCTATCTCTCCGATGCCGCTGTACTCCTCTCTCTCTGCTCCCGCCATGCTCCTCTCTCTCCACTCCCACTGTGCTCATCTCTCTCTCTCTCTCTCTCTCTCCACTCCCACTGTGCTCCTCTTTCTCTCTGCTCCCACTGTGCACCTCTATCTCTCCGCTGCCGCTGTACTCCTCTCTCTCTGCTCCCGCCGTGCTCCTCTCTCTCTCCACTCCCACTGTGCTCATCTGTCTCTTTCTCTCCACACCCACTGTGCTCATCTCTCTCTCTCTCTCCGCTTCCACTGTGCTCCTCTCTCTCTCCACTCCCACTGTGCACCTCTATCTCTCTGCTGCCGCTGTACTCCTCTCTCTCTGCTCCCGCTGTGCTCCTCTCTCTCTCCGTTTCCACTGTGCTCTCTCTGTCCGCTCCAGCTGTGCTCCTCTCTCTGTCCGCTCCCACTGCGCTCTCTCTCTCTCCACTCTCACTGTGCTCCTCTTTCTCTCCGCTCCCACTGTGAACCTCTATCTCTCCGCTGCCGCTGTACTCCTCTCTCTCTGCTCCACCGTGCACCTCTCTCTCTCCGCTTCCACTGTGCTCCTCTCTCTCTCCACTCCCACTGTGCTCATCTCTCTCTCTCTCTCTCCGCTTCCACTGTGCTCCTCTCTCTCTCCACTCCCACCGTGCTCCTCTATCTCTCCGCTGCCGCTGTACTCCTCTATCTCTGCTCCCGCCGTGCTCTCTCTCTGTCCGCTCCAGCTGTGATCCTCTCTCTGTCTGCTCCCACTGCGCTCTCTCTCTGTCCGCTCCAGCTGTGATCCTCTCTCTGTCCGCTCCCACTGTGCTCTCAGTCTCTCTCCACTCCCTCTGTGCTCCCTCTCTGTCTGCTCCCACGGCGCTCTCTCTCTCTCTCCACTCCCACTGTGCTCCTCTCTCTCTCTCTGCTCCCACTGCCTTCTCTCTCTCTCCACTCCCTCTATGCTCCCTCTCTGTCTGCTCCCACTGCGCTCTCTCTCTCTCTCCGCTCCCTCTGTGCTCCCTCTCTGTCTGCTCCCACTGCGCTCTCTCTCTCTCTCTCCGCTCCCACTGTGCTCCTATCTCTCTCTCTCTCCTCTCCCGCTGTGCTCCTCCATCTCTCTCTCTCTGCTCCCACTGTGCTCCTCTCTCTCTCTGCTCCCGCCATGCACCTCTCGCACTCTCCACACCCATTGTGCTCTCTCTCTCTCTCTCTGCTCCCGCCGTGCTCCTCTCTCTCTCCACTCCCATTGTGCTCTCTCTCTCTCCGCTCCCACTGTGCTCCTCTCTCTCTCCACTCTCGCCGTGCTCCTCTCTCTCTCCACTCCCAATGTGCTCCTCTCTCTCTCTGCTCCCGCCATGCACCTCTCGCACTCTCCACACCCATTGTGCTCTCTCTCTCTCTCTCTCTGCTCCCGCCGTGCTCCTCTCTCTCTCCACACCCACAGTGTTCTCTCTCTCCGCTCCCACTGTGCTCCTATCTCTCTCTCTCTCCTCTCCCGCTGTGCTCCTCCATCTCTCTCTCTCTCTGCTCCCACTTTGCTCCTCTCTCTCTCTCTCTGCTCCCGCCATGCACCTCTCGCTCTCTCCACTCCCATTGTGCTCTATCTCTCTCTCTCTCCGTTCACGCCGTGCTCCTCTCTCTCTCTCCACTCCCATTGTGCTCTCTCTCTCCGTCTCTCTCTGCTCCCGCCATGCTCCTCTCTCTCTCTCCACTCCCATTGTGTTCTCTCTCTCTCCGCTCCCACTGTGCTCCTCTCTCTCTCCACTCCCACTGTGCTCCTCCCTCCCTCTCTCTCCCTCTCTCCGCTCTCGCCGTGCTCCTCTCTCTCTCCACTCTTGCCATGCCCCTCTCTCTCTTCACCCCCACTGTGCTCCTTTTTCTCTGTCCCCTCCTACTGTGCTCCTCCCTGTCTGTCTCCGCTTCCACTGTGCTCCTGTCTCTCTCCACTCCCACTGTGCTCATCTCTCTCTCTCTCTTCGCTGCCGCTGTACTCCTCTCTCTCTGCTCCCACCATGCTCCTCTCTCTCTCCACTCCCACTGTGCTCATCTCTCTCTCTCTCTCCACTCCCACTGTGCTCCTCTTTCTCTCCGCTCCCACTGTGCACCTCTATCTCTCTGCTGCCGCTGTACTCCTCTCTCTCTGCTCCCGCTGTGCTCCTCTCTCTCTCCACTCCCACTGTGCTCATCTCTCTCTCTCTCTTCGCTGCCGCTGTACTCCTCTCTCTCTGCTCCCGCTGTGCTCCTCTCTCTTTCCGTTTCCACTGTGCTCTCTCTCTGTCTGCTCCAGCTGTGCTCCTCTCTCTGTCCGCTCCCACTGCGCGCTCTCTCTCTCCCCACTCTCACTGTGCTCCTCTTTCTCTCTGCTCCCACTGTGAACCTCTATCTCTCTCTGCTCCCGCCGTGCACCTCTCTCTCTCCACTTCCACTGTGCTCCTCTCTCTCTCCACTCCCACTGTGCACCTCTATCTCTCCGCTGCCGCAGTACTCCTCTATCTCTGCTCCCGCCGTGCTCCTCTCTCTCTGCTTCCACTGTGCTCTCTCTCTGTCCGCTCCAGCTGTGATCCTCTCTCTCTGCTCCTACTGCGCTCTCTCTCTGTCCGCTCCAGCTGTGATCCTCTCTCTGTCTGCTCCCACTGCGCTCTCTCTCTGTCTGCTCCAGCTGTGATCCTCTCTCTGTCCGCTCCCACTGCGCTCTCTCTCTCTCTCCACTCCCTCTGTGCTCCCTCTCTGTCTGCTCCCACTGTGCTCCTCTCTCTCTCCACTCCCACTGTGCTCATCTCTCACTCTCTCTCCGCTTCCACTGTGCTCCTCTCTCCACTCCCACCGTGCTCCTCTCTCTCTCCGCTCCCACTGTGCACCTCTATCTCTCCGCTGCCGCTGTACTCCTCTATCTCTGCTCCCGCCGTGCTCCTCTCTCTCTCCGCTTCCACTGTGCTCTCTCTCTGTCCGCTCCAGCCGAGATCCTCTCACTGTCTGCTCCCACTGCGCTCTCTCTCTGTCCGCTCCAGCTGTGATCCTCTCTCTGTCCGCTCCCACTGCGCTCTCAATCTCTCTCCACTCCCTCTGTGCTCCCTCTCTGTCTGCTCCCACTGCGCTCTCTCTCTCTCTCCACTCCCACTGTGCTCCTCTCTCTCTCTCAGCTCCCACTGCCTTCTCTCTCTCTCCACTCCCTCTGTGCTCCCTCTCTGTCTGCTCCCACTGCGCTATCTCTCTCTCTCCACTCCCACTGTGCTCCTCTCTCTCTCTGCTCCCACTGCCTTCTCTCTCTCTCCACTCCCTCTGTGCTCCCTCTCTGTCTGCTCCCACTGTGCTCTCTCTCTCTCTCCACTCCCTCTGTGCTCCCTGTCTGTCTGCTTCCACTGCGCTCTCTCTCTCTCCACTCCCACTGTGCTCTCTCTCTCCGCTCCCACTGTGCTCCTATCTCTCTCTCTCTCCTCTCCCACTGTGCTCCTCCATCTCTCTCTCTCTGCTCCCACTGTGCTCTTCTCTCTCTCTCTCTGCTCCCGCCATGCACCTCTCGCACTCTCCACTCCCATTGTGCTCTCTCTCTCTCTCTCTGCTCCCGCCGTGCTCCTCTCTCTCTCTCCGCTCCCACTGTGCTCCTCTCTCTCTCTCCACTCCCACTGTGCTCCTCCCTCCCTCTCTCTCTCTCTCTCCGCTCTCGCCGTGCTCCTCTCTCTCTCCACTCTCGCCGTGCTCCTCTCTCTCTCCACTCCCAATTTGCTCCTCCCTCTCTCTCTCTCCCTCTCTCCGCTCTCACCGTGCTCCTCTCTCTCTCCACTCTTGACGTGCCCCTCTCTCTCTTCACTCACACTGTGCTCCCTTTTCTCTGTCCCCTCCTACTGTGCTCCTCCCTGTCTGTCTCCGCTTCCACTGTGCTCCTGTCTCTCTCCACTCCCACTGTGCTCATCTCTCTCTCTCTCTTCGCTGCCGCTGTACTCCTCTCTCTCCACTCCCACTGTGCTCCTCTTTCTCACCGCTCCCACTGTGCACTTCTATCTCTCTGCTGCCGCTGTACTCCTCTCTCTCTGCTCCCGCCGTGCTCCTCTCTCTCCACTCCCACTGTGCTCATCTGTCTCTCTCTATCCACTCCCACTGTGCTCATCTCTCTCTCTCTCTTCGCTGCCGCTGTACTCCTCTCTCTCTGCTCCCGCTGTGCTCCTCTCTCTCTCCGTTTCCACTGTGCTCTCTCTCTGTCCGCCCCAGCTGTGCTCCTCTCTCTGTCCGCTCCCACTGCGCTCTCTCTCTCTCTCTCCACTCTCACTGTGCTCCTCTTTCTGTCCGCTCCCACTGTGAACCTCTATCTCTCCGCTGCCGCTGTACTCCTCTCTCTCTGGTCCCGCCGTGCACCTCTCTCTCTCCGCTTCCACTGTGCTCCTCTCTCTCTCCACTCCCACTGTGCTCATCTCTCTCTCTCTCTCCGCTTCCACTGTGCTCCTCTCTCTCTGTACTCCCACCGTGCTCCTCTCTCTCTCCGCTCCCACTGTGCACTTCTATCTCTCCGCTGCCGCTGTACTCCTCTATCTCTGCTCCCGCCGTGCTCCTCTCTCTCTCCGCTTCCACTGTGCTCTCTCTCTGTCCGCTCCAGCTGTGATCCTCTCTCTGTCTGCTCCCACTGCGCTCCCTCTCTGTCCGCTCCAGCTGTGATCCTCTCTCTGTCCGCGCCCACTGCGCTCTCACTCTCTCTCCACTCCCTCTATGCTCCCACTCTGTCTGCTCCCACTGCGCTCTCTCTCTCTCTCCACTCCCACTGTGCTCCTCTGTCTCTCTCTGCTCCCACTGCCTTCTCTCTCTCTCCACTCCCTCTGTGCTCCCTCTCTGTCTGCTCCCACTGCGCTCTCTCTCTCTCTCCACTCCCTCTGTGCTCCCTCTCTGTCTGCTCCCACTGCACTCTCTCTCTCTCTCCACACCCACAGTGTTCTCTCTCTCCGCTCCCACTGTGCTCCTATCTCTCTCTCTCTGCTCCCGCCATGCACCTCTCGCTCTCTCCACTCCCATTGTGCTCTATCTCTCTCTCTCTCCGTTCACGCCGTGCTCCTCTCTCTCTCTCCACTCCCATTGTGCTCTCTCTCTCCGTCTCTCTCTGCTCCCGCCATGCTCCTCTCTCTCTCTCCACTCCCATTGTGCTCTCTCTCTCTCCGCTCCCACTGTGCTCCTCTCTCTCTCCACTCCCACTGTGCTCCTCCCTCCCTCTCTCTCCCTCTCTCCGCTCTCGCCGTGCTCCTCTCTCTCTCCACTCTCGCCGTGCTCCTCTCTCTCTCCACTCCCACTGTGCTCCTCCCTCTCTCTCTCTCCCATCTCCGCTCTCGCCGTGATCCTCTCTCTCTCCACTCTTGCCGTGCCCCTCTCTCTCTTCACTCCCACTGTGCTCCTTTTTCTCTGTCCCCTCCTACTGTGCTCCTCCCTGTCTGTCTCCACTCCCACTGTGCTCGCTCTCCGCTTCCACTGTGCTCCTCTCTCTCTCCACTCCCACTGTGCTCATCTCTCTCTCTCTCTTCGCTGCCGCTGTACTCCTCTCTCTCTGCTCCCACCGTGCTCCTCTCTCTCTCCACTCCCACTGTGCTCATCTCTCTCTCTCTCTCCACTCCCACTGTGCTCTCTCTCTCTCTCTCTCTGCTCCCGCCATGCACCTCTCTCTCTCTCCACTCCCATTGTGCTCTCTCTCTCTCCGCTCCCACTGTGCTCCTCTCTCTCTCTCTCTCCACTCCCACTGTGCTCTCTCTCTCTCTCTCTCTCTGCTCCCGCCATGCACCTCTCTCTCTCTCCACTCCCATTGTGCTCTCTCTCTCTCCGCTCCCACTGTGCTCCTCTCTCTCTCCACTCCCACTGTGCTCCTCCCTCCCTCTCTCTCCCTCTCTCGCCGTGCTCCTCTCTCTCTCCACTCTCGCCGTGCTCCTCTCTCTCTCCACTCCCACTGTGCTCCTCCCTCCCTCTCTCTCCCTCTCTCCGCTCTCGACGTGCTCCTCTCTCTCTCCACTCTCGCCGTGCTCCTCTCTCTCTCCACTCCCACTGTGCTCCTCCCTCTCTCTCTCTCCCTCTCTCCGCTCTCGCCGTGATCCTCTCTCTCTCCACTCTTGCCGTGCCCCTCTCTCTCTTCACTCCCACTGTGCTCCTTTTTCTCTGTCCCCTCCTACTGTGCTCCTCTCTGTCTGTCTCCACTCCCACTGTGCTCGCTCTCCGCTTCCACTGTGCTCCTCTCTCTCTCCACTCCCACTGTGCTCATCTCTCTCTCTCTCTTCGCTGCCGCTGTACTCCTCTCTCTCTGCTCCCACCGTGCTCCTCTCTCTCTCCGCTCACGCCGTGCTCCTCTCTCTCTCTCCACTCCCATTGTGCTCTCTCTCTCTCTCTGCTCCCGCCGTGCTCCTCCCTCTCTCTCCGCTCCCACTGTGCTCCTCTCTCTCTCTCCACTCCCACTGTGCTCCTCCCTCCCTCTCTCTCCCTCTCTCCGCTCTCGCCGTGCTCCTCTCTCTCCACTCTTGCCGTGCCCCTGTCTCTTCACTCCCACTGTGCTCCTTTTTCTCTGTCCCCTCCTACTGTGCTCCTCCCTGTCTGTCTCCACTCCCACTGTGCTCTCTCTCCGCTTCCACTGTGCTCCTCTCTCTCTCCACTCCCACTGTGCTCCTCTCTCTCTCTCCGCTTCCACTGTGCTCCTCTCTCTCTCCACTTCCACTGTGCTCTCTCTCTGTCTGCTCCCACTGCGCTCTCTCTCTCTCTCTCTCTCCACTCCCACTGTGCTCCTCTCTCTGTCTCTGACTCTGATTTGGCGCTCTTTTTGAACCTGTACTCCTCGGGCTGTGCTCCTCTCTCTGTCCGCTCCCAGGCGCTCTCTCTCTCTCTCTCCACTCCCACTGTGCTCATCTCTCTCTCTCTCTCCGCTTCCACTGTGCTCCTCTCTCTCTCCACTCCCACTGTGCTCATCTCTCTCTCTCTCTCCGCTTCCACTGTGCACCTCTATGTCTCCGCTGCCGCTGTACTCCTCTCTCTCTGCTCCCGCCGTGCCCCTCTCTCTCCACTCCCTCTGTGCTCCCTCTCAGTCTGCTCCCACTGTGCTCTCTCTCTCTCTCCACTCCCTCTGTGCTCTCTCTCTGTCTGCTCCCACTGCGCTCTCTCTCTCTCTCCACTCCCACTGTGCTCCTCTCTCTCTCTGCTCCCACTGCCTTCTCTCTCTCTCCACTCCCTCTGTGCTCTCTCTCTGTCTGCTCCCACTGCGCTCTCTCTCTCTCTCTCTCCACTCCCACTGTGCTCCCCTCTCTCTCTCTGCTCCCACTGCCTTCTCTCTCTCTCCACTCCCACTGTGCTCTCTCTTTGTCTGCTCCCACTGCGCTATCTCTCTCTCTCTCTCTCTCTCCACTCCCACTGTGCTCCTCTCTCTCTCTGCTCCCACTGCCTTCTCTCTCTCTCCACTCCCTCTGTGCTCTCTCTCTGTCTGCTCCCACTACACTCTCTCTCTCTCTCCACTCCCTCTGTGCTCCCTCTCTGTCTGCTCCCACTGCCTTCTCTCTCTCTCCACTCCCTCTGTGCTCTCTCTCTGTCTGCTCCCACTGCGCTCTCTCTCTCCACTCCCACTGTGCTCTCTCTCTGTCTGCTCCCACTGCGCTCTCTCTCTCTCTCCACTCCCACTGTGCTCCCCTCTCTCTCTGCTCCCACTGCCTTCTCTCTCTCTCCACTCCCACTGTGCTCCCTCTCTGTCTGCTCCCACTGTGCTCTATCTCTCTCTCCACTCCCACTGTGCTCCCCTCTCTCACTCTGCTCCCACTGCCTTCTCTCTCTCTCCACTCCCACTGTGCTCTCTCTTTGTCTGCTGCCACTGTGCTCTCTCTCTCTCTCTCTCTCTCTCCACTCCCACTGTGCTCTCTCTCTCTCTGCTCCCACTGCCTTCTCTCTCTCTCCACTCCCTCTGTGCTCTCTCTCTGTCTGCTCCCACTGCACTCTCTCTCTCTCTCCACTCCCTCCGTGCTCCCTCTCTGTCTGCTCCCACTGCCTTCTTTCTCTCTCCACTCCCACTGTGCTCCTCTCTCTGTCTGCTCCCACTGCCTTCTCTCTCTCTCCACTCCATCTGTGCTCCCTCTCTGTCTGCTCCCACTGCCTTCTTTCTCTCTCCACTCCCACTGTGCTCTCTCTCTGTCTGCTCCCACTGCCTTCTCTCACTCTCCACTCCCTCTGTGCTCTCTCTCTGTCTGCTCCCACTGCCTTCTCTCTCTCTCCACTCCCTCTGTGCTCTCTCTCTGTCTGCTCCCACTGCGCTCTCTCTCTCTCCACTCCCACTGTGCTCCTCTCTGTCTCTGCTCCCACTGCCTTCTCTCTCTCCACTCCCTCTGTGCTCTCTCTCTGTCTGCTCCCATTGCGCTCTCTCTCTCTCTCCACTCCCTCTATGCTCCCTCTCTGTCTGCTCCCACTGCACTCTATCTCTCTCTCCACACCCACTGTGCTCCCCTCTCTCTCTCTGCTCCCACTGCCTTCTCTCTCTCTCCACTCCCACTGTGCTCTCTCTTTGTCTGCTCCCACTGCGCTATCTCTCTCTCTCTCTCTCTCCACTCCCACTGTGCTCCTCTCTCTCTCTGCTCCCACTGCCTTCTCTCTCTCTCCACTCCCTCTGTGCTCTCTCTCTGTCTTCTCCCACTGCACTCTCTCTCTCTCACCACTCACTCTGTGCTCCCTCTCTGTCTGCTCCCACTGCCTTCTCTCTCTCTCCACTCCCTCTGTGCTCTCTCTCTGTCTGCTCCCACTGCGCTCTCTCTCTCTCTCCACTCCCACTGTGCTCTCTCTCTGTCTGCTCCCACTGCGCTTTCTCTCTCTCTCCACTCCCACTGTGCTCCCCTCTCTCTCTGCTCCCACTGCCTTCTCTCTCTCCACTCCCACTGTGCTCCCTCTCTGTCTGCTGCCACTGCGCTCTATCTCACTCTCCACTCCCACTGTGCTCCCCTCTCTCTCTTTGCTCCCACTGCCTTCTCTCTCTCTCCACTCCCACTGTGCTCTCTCTTTGTCTGCTCCCACTGTGCTCTCTCTCTCTCTCTCTCTCTCCACTCCCACTGTGCTCCTCTCTCTCTCTGCTCCCACTGCCTTCTCTCTCTCTCCACTCCCTCTGTGCTCTCTCTCTGTCTGCTCCCACTGCACTCTCTCTCTCTCTCCACTCCCTCCGTGCTCCCTCTCTGTCTGCTCCCACTGCCTTCTCTCTCTCTCCACTCCCTCTGTGCTCTCTCTCTGTCTGCTCCCACTGCCTTCTCTCTCTCTCCACTCCCACTGTGCTCTCTCTCTGTCTGCTCCCACTGCCTTCTTTCTCTCTCCACTCCCACTGTGCTCCTCTCTCTGTCTGCTCCCACTGCCTTCTTTCTCTCTCCACTCCCACTGTGCTCTCTCTCTGTCTGCTCCCACTGCCTTCTCTCTCTCTCCACTCCCTCTGTGCTCTCTCTCTGTCTGCTCCCACTGCCTTCTCTCTCCACTCCAACTGTGCTCTCTCTCTGTCTGCTCCCACTGCGCTCTCTCTCTCTCTCTCCACTCCCTCTGTGCTCCCTCTCTGTCTGCTCCCACTGCCTTCTTTCTCTCTCCACTCCCACTGTGCTCTCTCTCTGTCTGCTCCCACTGCGCTCTCTCTCTCTCTCTCCACTCCCTCTGTGCTCTCTCTCTGTCTGCTCCCACTGCGCTCTCTCTCTCTCTCTCCACTCCCACTGTGCTCTCTCTCTGTCTGCTCCCACTGCCTTCTCTCTCTCTCCACTCCCTCTGTGCTCTCTCTCTGTCTGCTCCCACTGCCTTCTCTCTCTCTCCACTCCCACTGTGCTCTCTCTCTGTCTGCTCCCACTGCGCTCTCTCTCTCTCTCTCCACTCCCACTGTGCTCCTCTCTCTGTCTCTGACTCTGATTTGGCGCTCTTTTTGAACTTCTACTCCTCGGGCTGTGCTCCTCTCTCTGATTAAGCCAGTCTGTTCACAACCTTGGTGTCATATTTGACCCCAGCCTCATTTGCACCATCACTAAGACTGCCTATTTCCATCTCCGTAACATCGCCTCACTTCACTCCTGTCTCAGCTCATCTGCTGCTGAAATCCTCATTCATGTCTTTGTTACCTCGAGACTTGACTATTCCAACACACTCCTGGCTGGTCTCCCACATTCTACTCTCTGTAAACTTGAGATCATCCAAAACTCTGCTGCCCATGTTCTAACTCGCACCTAGTCACTGTGCTCACTGACCGACATTGGCTCTCAGTTAAGCAATATCTTGATTTTAAAATTCTCATCCTTGTTTTGAAAACCCTGCATGGCCTCAAGCTCTCCCTATTTCTGTAATCTCCTGTAGCCCCACATCCCTCGGAGATATCTCCGCTCCTGTAACTCTGGCTGCTTGAGCATTCCTGATTTTAATGGCTGCAACATTGGATGCTGTGCCTTCAGTTGCCTGGGCCTTAATCTCTGGAATACCCTCCCTGAACCTCTCCACCTCTCCAACACTCTTTCTTTCTTTAAGACTCTCCTTAAAACCTACCTATTTGACCAAGCTATTGGTCATCTGAGCTAATATCTCCTTGTGTGGCTCGGTGTCAGATTTTGTTTTATAATATTCCTGGGAAGTGGCATGGGATGTTTTATTACAATGAAGGCACTGTATAAATCTAATATAAAAGAATTCTGAAGAAGATCACTGACCTCAAACGTTAACTCTGTTTGTCTCTCCACAGATGCTGCCAGACCTGCTGAGTGTTTCCAGCACTTTCTGTTTTATTACTGTATAAATCTCAGTTGTTAAGTGCATGTATGTGTACATGTATGCATGTGTATAAGTACTTACCTCGTGTGTGCATGCATGTGTGTTCTTGTCCATGTGTGCATGTATATCTGTGAATGAAGTATTTATTGAGGAAATATTCACTCCCAAAATGGTCGCAGCCGCACATGCAGATGCACACGCATTTACTTACGCACACTCACACTCACACGTGCACACACACACAGACATTCTCACAAGCACACACACTCACACGTGCACACACACTCACGCACACAGACATTCTCACAAGCACACACACTCACATGTGCACTCACACACTCACGCACACAGACATTCTCACAAGCACACACACGTGCACGCGCACACACACACAGACATTCTCACAAGCACACACACTCACACGTGCACACACACACTCACGCACACAGACATTCTCACAAGCACACACACTCACACGTGCACACACACACTCACGCACACAGACATTCTCACAAGCACACACACTCACACGTGCACTCACACACTCACGCACACAGACATTCTCACAAGCACACACACGTGCACGCGCACACACACAGACATTCTCACACACACACACGCGCGCACGTGCACGCACACACGCACACACGCGCGCACAGACATTCTCACACGCACACACACACACGCGCACGTGCACACACACACGCCCATGCACACACGCACACACAAGCGTACACGCACACATTCTCGAACAAACACACATGCTCGCACACACACCCGCACGCACACGCACATGCTAACACACACACACGAGAAGAGACAGAGAGGGAAAGGGGTAAGATGTTTTTAAGTGAGGTAGGGTTTCAGGATTCACGGTAAACCTGTTGAATTCTCTTGGAGGTCAGTTTCTCTTTTAAAAGTTGCAGGCCTGGGTTGTTTGCAGATTTCTCTGGTAGATGGGACTTCAATCTAGAGACAGGGGATCACTTTCAGTTCTGTGCTGTGCAAGTTGAAGTGTCGAATTCACAGCAGGGGACACACTTCAGCTTTTGCCCATTTATTACCCATCCCTAATTGCCCTTGAGAAGGTGGTGGTGAGCTGCCTTCTTGAACAACTGCAGTCCATGTAGGATAGATATATCCACAGTGCTGTTAGGAAGGGAGTTCCAGGATTTTGACCCAGTGACAGTAAAGGAACTGCGATATAGTTACAAGCAAGTCACTCAGTTGTATCAACCCGTTACGAAGTCGATAAGAAATGAAACCGGACGGACCACCCGGCATCGACCTAGGCACCGGAAACGACAACGGCAAACCCAGCCCTGTTGACCCTGCAAAGTCCTCCTTACTAACATCTGGGGGCTTGTGCCAAAGTTGGGAGAGCTGTCCCACAGACTAGTCAACAGCAGCCTGACATAGTCATACTCACTGAACAATGCCTTACAATGTCCCAGACACTGCCATCACTACCCCACGTATGTCCTGTCTCACCGGCAGGACAGACCCACCAGAGGTGGCGGGACAGTGGTATACAATAGGGAGGGAGTTGCCCTGGGAGTCCTCAACATCGACTCCAGACCCCATGAAGTCTCATGGCATCAGATCAAACATGGGCAAGGAAACCTCTTGCTGATTACCACCTACCGCCCTCCCTCAGCTGATGAGTCAGTACTCCTCCATGTTGAACAGCACTTGGAGGAAGCACTGAGGATGGTAAGGGCATAAAATGTACTCTGGGTGGGGGACTTCAATGTTCATCACCGAGTGGCTCGATGGCACCACTACTGACCGAACTGGCTGAGTCCTAAAGGACATAGCTGCTAGACTGGGTCTGCGGCAGGTGGTGAGGAAACCAACAAGAGGGAAAAATATACTTGACCTCGTCCTCACCAATCTGCCTGTCGCAGATGCATCTGTCCATGACAGTATTGGTAAGAGTGACCACCGCACAAAGAACAAAGAAAATTACAGCACAGGAACAGGCCCTTCGGCCCTCCAAGCCTACGCCGATCCAGATCCTCTATCTAAACCTGTCGCCTATTTTCTAAGGGTCTGTATCTCTTTACTTACTGCCCATTCATGTATCTGTCTAGATACATCTTAAAAGACGCTATCGTGCCCGCGTCTACCACCTCCGCTGGCAATGCGTTCCAGGCACCCACCACCCTCTGCGTAAAGAACTTTCCACGCATATCCCCCCTAAACTTTTCCCCTTTCACTTTGAACTCGTGACCCCTAGTAATTGAATCCCCCACTCTGGGAAAAAGCTTCTTGCTATCCACCCTGTCTATACCCCTCATGATTTTGTACACCTCAATCAGGTCCCCCCTCAACCTCCGTCTTTCTAATGAAAATAATCCTAATCTACTCAACCTCTCTTCATAGCTAGCGCCCTCCATACCAGGCAACATCCTGGTGAACCTCCTCTGCACCCTCTCCAAAGCATCCACATCCTTTTGGTAATGTGGCGACCAGAACTGCACGCAGTATTCCAAATGTGGCCGAACCAAAGTCCTATATAACTGTAACATGACCGGCCAACTCTTGTACTCAATGCCCCGTCCGATGAAGGAAAGCATGCTGTATGCCTTCTTGACCACTCTATTGACCTGCGTTGCCACCTTCAGGGAACAATGGACCTGAACACCCAAATCTCTCTGGACATCAATTTTCCCCAGGACTTTTCCATTTACTGTATAGTTCACTCTTGAATTGGATCTTCCAAAATGCATCACCTCGCATTTGCCCTGATTGAACTCCATCTGCCATTTCTCTGCCCAACTCTCCAGTCTATCTATATTCTGCTGTATTCTCTGACAGTCCCCTTCACTATCTGCTACTCCACCAATCTTAGTGTCGTCTGCAAACTTGCTAATCAGACCACCTATACTTTCCTCCAAATCATTTATGTATATCACAAACAACAGTGGTCCCAGCACGGATCCCTGTGGAACACCACTGGTCACACGTCTCCATTTTGAGAAACTCCCTTCCACTGCTACTCTCTGTCTCCTGTTGCCCAGCCAGTTCTTTATCCATCTAGCTAGTACACCCTGGACCCCATGCGACTTCACTTTCTCCATCAACCGACCATGGGGAATCTTATCAAACGCCTTACTGAAGTCCATGAATACGACATCTACAGCACAGTCGTTGTGGAGACGAAGTCCCGCCTTCACATTGAGGATACCCTCCATCGTGTTGTGTGAGACTATCACTGTGCTAAATGGGATAGATTTCGAACAGATCTAGCAATGCAAAACTGGGTATCCATGAGGCGCTGTGGGCCATCAGCAGCAGCAGAATTGTACTCTACCACAATCTGTAACCTCATGGCCCGGCATATCCCCCACTCTACCATTACCATCAAGTCAGGAGACCAACCCTGGTTCAATGAAGTGTGCAGGAGGGCATGCCAGGAGCAGCACCAGGCTTACCTCAAACTAAGGTGTCAACCTGGTGAAGCTACAACACTGGACTATCTGCGTGCCAAACAGCATAAGCAGCATGTGATAGACAGAGCTAAGCGATCCCATAACCAACAGATCAGATCTAAGCTCTGCAGTCCTGCCACATCCAGTCATGAATGGTGGTGGACAATTAAACAACTAACTGCAGGAGGTGGCTCCACAAATATCCCCATCCTCAATGATGGGGAAGCCCAGCACATCAGTGTGAAAGCTAAGGCTGAAGCATTTGCAACAATCTTCAGCCAGACGTGCCGAGTTGATGATCCATCTCTCCCTCCTCCTGAAGTCCCCAGCATCACAGATGCCAGACTTCAGCCAATTCGATTCACTCCGCGTGATATCAAGAAACGACTGAAGGCAGTGGATCTGCAAAGACTATGGACCCTGACAATATTCCGGCAATAGTACTGAAGACCTGTGCTCCAGAACTTGCCGCACCCCTAGCCAAGGTGTTACAGTACAGCTACAACACTGGCATCTACCCTGCAATGTGGAAAATTGTCCAGGTATGTCCTGTACACAAAAAGCAGGACAAGTCCAACCCGGCCAATTACCGCCCCATCAGCCTACTCTCAATCATCAGTAAAGTGATGGAAGGTGTCGTTGACAGTGCCATCAAGCGGCACTTGCTGAGCAATAACCTGCTCAGTGATGCTCAGTTTGGGTTCCGCCAGGGCCATTCAGCTCCTGACCTCATTACAGCCTTGGTTCAAACATGGACAAAAGAGCTGAACTCAAGAGGTGAGGTGAGAGTGACTGCCCTTGACATCAAGGCAGCATTTGACCGAGTATGGCATCAAGGAGCCCTAGCAAAACTGAGGTCAATGGAATCAGGGGGAAAACCCTCTGCTGGTTGGAGTCATACCTAGCACAAAGGAAGTTGGTTGTGGTTTAGATTAGATTAGATTAGAGATACAGCACTGAAACAGGCCCTTCGGCCCACCGAGTCTGTGCCGAACATCAACCACCCATTTATACTTTCTTTGGGCCTCCTTATCTCGAGAGACAATGGATACGCGCCTGGAGGTGGTCAGTGGTTTGTGAAGCAGCACCTGGAGTGGCTATAAAGGCCAATTCTGGAGTGACAGGCTCTTCCACAGGTGCTGCAGAGAAATTTGTTTGTTGGGGCTGTTGCACAGTTGGCTCTCCCCTTGCGCCTCTGTCTTTTTTCCTGCCAACTACTAAGTCTCTTCGACTCGCCACAATTTAGCCCTGTCTTTATGGCTGCCCGCCAGCTCTGGCGAATGCTGGCAACTGACTCCCACGACTTGTGATCAATGTCACACGATTTCATGTCGCGTTTGCAGACGTCTTTATAACGGAGACATGGACGGCCGGTGGGTCTGATACCAGTGGCGAGCTCGCTGTACAATGTGTCTTTGGGGATCCTGCCATCTTCCATGCGGCTCACATGGCCAAGCCATCTCAAGCGCCGCTGACTCAGTAGTGTGTATAAGCTGGGGATGTTGGCCGCTTCAAGGACTTCTGTGTTGGAGATATAGTCCTGCCACCTGATGCCAAGTATTCTCCGAAGGCAGCGAAGATGGAATGAATTGAGACGTCGCTCTTGGCTGGCATACGTTGTCCAGGCCTCGCTGCCGTAGAGCAAGGTACTGAGGACACAGGCCTGATACACTCGGACTTTTGTGTTCCGTGTCAGTGCGCCATTTTCCCACACTCTCTTGGCCAGTCTGAACATAGCAGTGGAAGCCTTACCCATGCGCTTGTTGATTTCTGCATCTAGAGACAGGTTACTGGTGATAGTTGAGCCTAGGTAGGTGAACTCTTGAACCACTTCCAGAGCGTGGTCGCCAATATTGATGGATGGAGCATTTCTGACATCCTGCCCCATGATGTTCGTTTTCTTGAGGCTGATGGTAAGGCCAAATTCATTGCAGGCAGACGCAAACCTGTCGATGAGACTCTGCAGGCATTCTTCAGTGTGAGATGTTAAAGCAGCATCGTCAGCAAAGAGGAGTTCTCTGATGAGGACTTTCCGTACTTTGGACTTCGCTCTTAGACGGGCAAGGCTGAACAACCTGCCCCCTGATCTTGTGTGGAGGAAAATTCCTTCTTCAGAGGATTTGAACGCATGTGAAAGCAGCAGGGAGAAGAAAATCCCAAAAAGTGTGGGTGCGAGAACACAGCCCTGTTTCACACCACTCAGGATAGGAAAGGGCTCTGATGAGGAGCCACCATGTTGAATTGTGCCTTTCATATTGTCATGGAATGAGGTGATGATACTTAGTAGCTTTGGTGGACATCCGATCTTTTCTAGTAGTCTGAAGAGACCACGTCTGCTGACGAGGTCAAAGGCTTTGGTGAGATCAATGAAAGCAATGTAGAGGGGCATCTGTTGTTCACGGCATTTCTCCTGTATCTGACGAAGGGAGAACAGCATGTCAATAGTCGATCTCTCTGCACGAAAGCCACACTGTGCCTCAGGGTAGACGCGCTCGGCCAGCTTCTGGAGCCTGTTCAGAGCGACTCGAGCAAAGACTTTCCCCACTATGCTGAGCAGGGAGATTCCACGGTAGTTGTTGCAGTCACCGCGGTCACCTTTGTTTTTATAGAGGGTGATGATGTTGGCATCGCGCATGTCCTGGGGTACTGCTCCCTCGTCCCAGCACAGGCATAGCAGTTCATGTAGTGCTGAGAGTATAGCAGGCTTGGCACTCTTGATTATTTCAGGGGTAATGCTGTCCTTCCCAGGGGCTTTTCCGCTGGCTAGAGAATCAATGGCATCACTGAGTTCCAATTTGGTTGGCTGTATGTCCAGCTCATCCATGACTGGTAGAGGCTGGGCTGCATTGAGGGCAGTCTCAGTGACAGCATTCTCCCTGGAGTACAGTTCTAGGTAGTGCTCAACCCAGCGGTCCATCTGTTTGCGTTGGTCAGTGATTATGTCCCCCGATTTAGATTTGAGGGGGGTGATCTTCTTGATGGTTGGCCCAAAAGCTCTCTTCATGCCATCATACATTCCTCTGATGTTTCCAGTGTCTGAGGCCAGCTGAATATGACTGCATAGGTGTTGCCAGTAGTCGTTTGCGCAACGCCTAGCTGTTCTTTGTGCAGTACTTCTGGCTGCTTTAAGTGCTGCGGATGTTAAATCGCTGGGGGCTTTCTTGTAGTTCAACAGTGCAATGCGCTTAGCGGCTATGACAGGTTCCAGCTCTTCATTATGAGATTGAAACCAGTCTGCATTTCTCTTCGCACTTTTGCCGTAGGTGGTCAAAGCTGACTCATAGATGGCGTCTCTGATGTGGGCCCACTTGGTCTCAGCATCCCCTGTGGGAGTGTTTTGAAGGGCTGTTACAAGTGAATTTAGAAATTTTTGTAACAGCTGTGGGTGAGAAATTCTGCTCGTGTTGATGCGCGGGCGGCCCTTCTGCTTGGAATGATGCAACTTCTTTGGTCTGAGTCTAACCTTGCTGCACACCAGGGAGTGGTCGGTGTCGCAGTCCGCACTGTGGAAGCTGCGTGTGATTTGAACACTGTTTAAGGCGGCTCGCCTTGTGACAATGAGGTCTAGCTGGTGCCAACGACGTGATCTTGGGTGCCTCCATGAAACCTGGTGACAGGGTTTAGTGTGAAAGAACGAGTTGGTGATGCAGAGGTTATGATAGGTACACAACTCAAGCAGTCTCTGCCCGTTCTCATTCAACCATCCATTTATACTAATCCTACACTAATCCCATATTCCTACCAAACATCCCCACCTGTCCCTATATTTCCCTACCACCTACCTATACTAGTGACAATTTATAATGGCCAATTTACCTATCAACCAGCAAGTCTTTTGGCTTGTGGGAGGAAACCGGAGCACCCGGAGAAAACCCACGCAGACACAGGGAGAACTTGCAAACTCCACACAGGCAGTACCTGGAATCGAACCCGGGTCCCTGGAGCTGTGAGGCTGCGGTGCTAACCACTGCGCCACTGTGCGTGGTTGTTGGAGGTCAATCATCTGAGCTCCAGGACATCACTGCAGGAGTTCCTCAGGGTAGTGTCCTAGGCCCAACCATCTTCAGCTGCTTCATCAATGAACTTCCTTCAATCATAAGGTCAGAAGTGGGGATGTTCGCTGATGATTGCACAATGTTCATCACCATTCACAACTCCTCAGATACTGAAGCAGTCCGTGCAGAAATGCAGTAAGCCCTGGACAATATCCAAGCTTGGGCTGATAAGTGGCAAGTAACATTCGCGCCACACAAGTGCCAGGCAATGACCATCTCCAACAAGAGAAAATCTAACCATCTCCCCTTGACATTCAACAGCATTGCCATTGCTGAATCCTCCACTATCAACATCCTAGGGGCTACCATTGACCAGAAACTGAATTGGAGTAGCCATATAAATACCATGCCTACAAGAAAAGGTCAGAGGCTAGGAATCCTGAGGCGAGTAACTCACCTTCTGACTCCCCAAAGCCTGTCCACCATCTACAAGGGACAAGTCAGGAGTGTGATGGAATACTCTCCACTTGCCTGGATGGGTGCAGCTCCAACAACAGTCAAGAAGCTCGACACCATCCAGGACAAAGCAGCCCGCTTGATTGGCACCCCATCTACAAACATTCACTCCCTCCACCACCGACGCACAGTGTGTACCATCTACAAGATGCACTGCAGCAACACACCAAGGCTCCTTAGACAGCACCTTCCAAACCCACGACCACTACCAACTAGAAGGACAAGGGCAGCAGATGCATGGGAACACCACCACCTGCAAGTTCCCCTCTAAGTCACACACCATCCTGACTTGAAACTATATCGCCGTTCCTTCACTGTCGCTGGGTCAAAATCCTGGAATTCCCTTCCTAACAGCACTGTGGGTGTACCTACCCCACATGGACTGCAGCAGTTCAAGAAGGCAGCTCACCACCACCTTCTCAAGGACAATTAGGGATGAGCAATAAATGCTGGCCTAGTCAGTGACGCCCACATCCCATGAATGAAAAAAAAAATTCTGAGTCAGGATGATGTGTAACTTGGAGGGGAACTTGCGGATGGTGGTGTTCCCATGCGTCTGCTGCCCTTGTCCTTCTAGTTGGTAGAGGTCGCAGGTTTGGAAGGTGCTGTCTAAGGAGTCTTGGTGCATTTCTGCAGTGCATCTTGCAGATGGTACACACTGCTGCCACTGTGTGTCGGTGGTGGAGGGAGTGAATGTTGAAGATGGTGGATAGGATGCCAATCAAGCGGGCTGCTTTGTCCTGGATGGTGTTGTGCGTCTCTTGTTGTCGGAGCTGCAGTCACACTGTGCGTGTGCTTTTGTGCATCTGCTTGTACATGTGTGCCTGTGTGTGCGTGTGTATGTGTGATTGTTTATGCATGTGCATGTGTTTCCCTGTTTCTGTAGGTAAATTGTACATCGAGAAGAAGGTCCAGCAATTCATGCCGAGGACCAGGATGTGTAGGCAAAATAGACCAGTGTCTCCAGCAATGCAATTCATGGCAATGAATAAAAAACAGTTACCACTGTAACCTTCATCATTCAGTCACAGCAGGTGCAGTATTGTGTGTAGAGACACCATAAAAATCACAGCAAAATAGCTGGGACAGGCTGCATTTGAATTTGTGTGTAATGGAGGAGCAGGTATCTGAGAGTGAGACAGGCTGTCAGTGTTTCTGTGTGTTTCTGTGTATGTGTGTGTGTGTAATGGAGGAGCAGGTATCTGAGAGTGGGACAGGCTGTGAGTGTTTCTGTGTGTTTGTGTGTGTGTGTGTGTGATGGAGGAGCAGGTATCTGAGAGTGAGACAGGCTGTCAGTGTTTCTGTGTGTTTCTGTGTATGTGTGTGTGTGTAATGGAGGAGCAGGTGTCTGAGAGTGGGACAGGCTGTGAGTGTTTCTGTGTGTTTCTGTGTGTGTGTGTGATGGAGGAGCAGGTATCTGAGAGTGAGACAGGCTGTCAGTGTTTCTGTGTGTTTCTGTGTATGTGTGTGTGTGTAATGGAGGAGCAGGTGTCTGAGAGTGGGACAGGCTGTGAGTGTTTCTGTGTGTTTCTGTGTGTGTGTGTGATGGAGGAGCAGGTATCTGAGAGTGAGACAGGCTGTCAGTGTTTCTGTGTGTTTCTGTGTATGTGTGTGTGTGTAATGGAGGAGCAGGTGTCTGAGAGTGAGACAGGCTGTCAGTGTTTCTGTGTGTTTCTGTGTATGTGTGTGTGTGTAATGGAGGAGCAGGTGTCTGAGAGTGGGACAGGCTGTGAGTGTTTCTGTGTGTTTCTGTGTATGTGTGTGTGTGTAATGGAGGAGCAGGTGTCTGAGAGTGGGACAGGCTGTGAGCATATTTGATGGGGAGGAGTTAAGGTTAAACACTTCTAAGCAGTTTTCTCTCTTCTGCAGATTTTGATGAATGTCTATTTGAGAATGGTGGTTGTAGTCAGCTCTGTTCTAATACCAATGGGTCATATGACTGCTCTTGTTACCATGGATACCAGCTGCATGTCGATAGGAAACAGTGCGTCGGTAAGTCGATATTATTTTAGAATAGTTTATTAATGGTGGATATTCTCCCCTGATTTATTGCTGATAGTTAGGCTCGCCATTCCCCACTGACCCCACCACAATCCCTCATGAACAGCTCTCCGAGGGGCAAGAGCAGGAACATTGTGTGATCTCCACCCCCATAACCCATCATCAGCAACTAGTAATGTGGAGGCTTGTTTTCTTTTGTTATTTATTCATTCATGGGATGTGGGCGACGCTGGCCAGGCCAGCATTTATTGCCCATCCCTATTTTCCCTGGAGAAGGTGATGGTGAGCTGCCTTCTTGAACCGCTGCAGTCCATTTGGGGTAGGTAAACCCACAGTGCTGTCAGGAAGGGAGTTCCAGGATTTTGACCCAGCGACAGTGAAGGAACGGTGATATAGTTCCAAGTCAGGATGGTGTGTGACTTGGAGGGGAACTTGCAGGTGGTGGTGTTCCCATGCATCTGCTGCCCTTGTCCTTCTAGTTGGTAGAGGTCTTGGGTTTGGAAGGTGCTGTCTAAGGAGTTTTGGTGCATTGCTGCAGTGCATCTTGTAGATGGTACACACTGCTGCCACTGTGCAACGGTGGTGGAGGGAGTGAATGTTTGTAGATGGGGTGCCAATCAAGCGGGCTGCTTTGTCCTGGGTGGTGTCGAGCTTCTTGAGTGTTGTTGGAGCTGCACCCATCCAGGCAAGTGGAGAGTATTCCATCACATTCCTGACTTGTGCCTTGTAGATGGTGGACAGGCTTTGGGGAGTCAGGAGGTGAGTTACTCACTGCAGGATTCCTAGCCTCTGACCTCCTCTTGTAGCCACGGTATTTATATGACTACTCCAGTTCAGTTGCTGGTCAAAGCTGTGGTGGGTGTAACTCTAACTGTCTCTCCCGGTGAGTATCTGTATA
Organism: Heterodontus francisci; assembly: GCF_036365525.1. Lineage (NCBI taxonomy): Eukaryota > Metazoa > Chordata > Chondrichthyes > Heterodontiformes > Heterodontidae > Heterodontus > Heterodontus francisci. Next base: position 224,644,182 of record NC_090372.1, on the reverse strand, counting down.
ACTCTGTTCCTTTTATCATTGCCAGATATTGATGAGTGTAAGATCAATAATGGTCACTGCTCCCACTCCTGCACCAATAGAAATGGGAGTCACAGCTGTGGCTGCCCTGTTGGACTGGCATTGGAAAAGGACAACAGTACCTGTATCAGTGAGTAATGGCCACACACTAGCTTGGTGAATTGATAGAAATTTACAGCAAGGTAGGAGATCATTTGGCCATCTGTAGCCTTCTAGTTTACACACTTCAAGTGCATATCCACTTTTTAAATGATATCAGGGATTCTGACTCTGCCATCCTTTCAGACAGTGAGTTCCAGATCTCTACCACCCTCTGGGTGAAAACATTTCCCCTCGAACCTCCACTAAGCCTCCGACCTCTTACCCTAAATCTGTGCGCCCTGGTTATGGACCTCTCAACAAAGGAGAATAGGACCTTCCTATCCACTCTATCTAAACCCCTCATAACATTATACATTTCAATTAGGTTTCCCCTCAGCTTCCTTTGTTCCAAAAAAAACAATCCTAGCATATATAATCTTTCCTCATAATTAAAATTCTCCATTGCAGGCAACATCCTCTTCGATCCCTCCGCACCCTCTCCAGTGCAATCACATGTTCCTATAGTGCGGTGACTAGAACTGCACACAGTACTCCAGCTGTGGCCGAACTAATGTTGTATACAGTTCCACACCTCAATATCCTGTGTCCTGTACCCACATATGAGCCTGGTCCTGCTATTGTTGCTTCCCAGTTTGTTGCTGTCCAGGTCCAGGAGTACTGACGGGTCTCGATTAGATTTCAGCCTGTAACTCTCTCCTGGGTATTTACATACGAACATACGAGGCCCTTCGAGCCTGCTCTGCCATTCAATAAGATCATGGCTGATCTGTTTGTGCCTCGAATTCCAATTTACCATCTACCCCCAATAACCTTTGATTCCCTTGCCTATCAAGAATCTGTAGAAACAGAAAAATAGGAGCAGGAGGAGGCCATTCAGCCCTTCAGGCCTGCTCAGCCATTCAAAAAAGATCATGGCTGATTGTCTAATTTAGTACCCTGTTCCCGCTTTCTCCCCATATCCCTTGATCCCTTTGGCATTAAGAAATATATCTATCTCCTTCTTGAATATATTTAATGACAACCTCACTGCCTTCTGAGGTAGAGAATTCCACAGGTTCACCACCCTCTGAGTGAAGAAATTTCTCCTCATCTCGGTTCTAAATGGCATACCCCGTATCCTGAGACTGTGACCCCTGGTTCGGGACTCCCCAGACATCGGGAACATCCTCCCTGCATCTAGCCTGTCTAGTCCTGGTAGAATGTTATAGGTTTAACAAAGGTTTCATAGTCACCATTACACTAGCTTCTTAATTCCCAGATTAATTGAATTTGCATTTCACCATCTGCGGTGGTAGGATGTGAACCAAAGCAATAGCCTAGGTCTCTGGATTACTAGTCCAGTGACATTATCACAATGCCATCACCACCCCGCTTTAAAAATATTCAATGACCCCACCTCCAGCACCTTCTGAGGCAGAATTCCAACGTCGCACAACCCTCTGAGAGAAAACAATTCTTCTCATCTCCGTCCTAAAAGGGTGACCCCTAATTTTAAAACAGTGTCCCCTAGTTCTGGACTCCCCCACAAGAGGAAACATCCTTTCCACATCCACCTTGTCAATACTGTTCAGGATCTTATAAACTTCAATCAAGTCTCCCCTCATTCCTCGAAACTCCAGTGAAAACAAACCCAGTCTGTCCAACCTTTCCTCATAAGACAACCCGCTCATTCCAGGTATCAATCTAGTAAATCTCCTCTGAACCGCCTCCAACTCATTTACATCCTTCCTTAAATAAGGAGACCAAAACTGCACACAGTATTTGAGATGTGGTCTCACCAGTGCCCTGTATAACTGAAGCATAACTTTTATTTTCAATTCCTCTCGTAGCAAAGGATAGCATTCCATTAGCCTTCTTTATTACTTTCTGTACCTGCATACTAACTTTTTGTGACTCATGCACTAGAACACCTAGATCCCTCTGCACCTTGGAATTCTGTAGTAGTTCTCCATTTAAGTAATACTCTGCTTTTTTATTCTTCCTGCCAAAGAAAACAACTTCACATTTTCCCACATTATACTCCATCTGCCACATTTTTTCCCACTCACACAACCTATCTATATCGGTCTGCAACCTCCTTATGTCCTCTTCACAACATACTTTCCTACCGATCTTTGTGTCATCTGTAAATTAAGCTACCATGCCATCGCTCCCCTCATCTAAGTCATGGATATAAATTGTAAAAAGTTGAGGCCCCAGCACAGACCCCTGCGGGATTCCACTCGTCACATCCTGCCAATCAGAAAAGGACCCATTTATGCATACTCTCTGTTTTCTGACAACCAGCCAATCTTCTATCCATGCTGATATGTTACCCCCTACACAATGAGCTCCTACTTTGCGCAATAACCTTTTATGTGGCACCTTGTCAAATGCCTTCTGGAAATCCAAGTACAATATGTCAATGGGCTCCCCTTTATCCACAGCACATGTTACTCCTTCAAAGAACTCCAATAAATTGGTTAAACATGATTTCCCTTTCACAAAACCCTGCTGACTATTCCCAATTACCTTGAGTTTTTCTAAGTGTCCAGCTATAACCTCCTCGATGATCGATTCTAACACCTTCCCCACGACAGATGCCAATAATGGAGGTGTGTAAGAAGGGCGCTCCAATTGTCGTGGGTGATTTTAATCTGCATATTGACTGGACAAATCAGATTGGCAGAGGTAAATGGAAGACGAATTTGAAGAGTGCATCAGGGATTTTTCCTTAGAGAAATATGTTGCAGAACCTACCCGGAAACAGGCTATTTTAGATCTAGTAATGTGTAATCAGATAGGATTAATAAGAGATATCGTGGTTAAGCATCCTCTAGGGGGTAGCGATCACAACATGGTAGAATTTCAAATTCAGTTTGAGGGCGAGCAACTCGGGTCTCAAACCAGTGTCCCCAACTTAAACAAGGGCAATTACAGAGGTATGGAGAAAGAGTTGTCTAAAGCGGGCTGGGAAAATAGACTACAGGGGAAGGTCAGTGGATGAGCAGTGGCAGACATTTAAGCAGATATTTCATAACGCTCAGCAAAAATTTATCCTGGTCAAAAAGAAGGACTCGATGAGAAGGATGAACCACCTGTGGTCAGCAAAGGCAGTCAAGGAGAGTATCCAATCAAAAACTAAAGCATACAAAGCGGCAAAAACTAGTGGTAGGCCAGAGGATTGGGAATTTTTTAGGAACTAGCAGCGGATGACTAAAAAGCTAATAAAGAGGGAGAAAATTGATTATGAATATAAATTGGCAAGAAATATAAAAACAAACAGCAAGAGCTTCTACAGGTATATAAAAAGAGAGAGAGTAGCTAAAGTGAGCATGAGACCCTTGGAGGATGTGACTGGAGAATTGATAACAGGGAACAGGGAAATGGCAGATAATTTAAACCAATATTTTGCATCAGTCTTCACGGTGAAGGACACTATAAACATCCCATAGATATCAGATAAACAAGGAGCTAATGGGAGGAAAGATCTTGTAACTGTCTCTATCACGAGGAAGAAAGCATTTGACAAACTAATGGGACTAAAGGCAGACAAGTTGCCAGGACCTGATGGCCTGCATCCAAGGGTTTTAAAGGAAGTGGCTGCAGAGATAGTGGAGACATTGGTCTAAATAGTCTAGAACTCGCTGGAAACCGGGAAGGCTCCAGCGGATTGGAAAACCGTTAATGTGACGTCCCTGTTCAAGAAAGGAGGGAGACAAAAAGCAGGCAACTATAGGACAGTCAACCTAACATCAGTCATTGGGAAAATGCTGGAGTCAATTATTAAGGAAGAAATAGCAGGACATTTAGAAAAGTTTAATGCAATCAAACAGAGTCAACATGGTTTTGTGAAAGGGAAATCATGTTTGTCAAATTTGCTGGAGTTCTTTGAGGATATAACAAGCAGAGTTGATAAAGGGGAACCGGTAGATGTAGTATATTTAGATTTCCAGAAGGCATTCGATAAGATGCCACATAAAAGATTATTGCACAAGATAGGAGCTCACGGTATTGGGGGTAATGTATTAGCATGCATTGAGGATTGGTTAACACACAGAAGACAGAGTCGGAATTAATGGGTCTTTTTCAGTTTGGAAAGACATAACGAGTGGAGTGCCACAAGGATCAGTCCTAGGGCCTCAGTTATTTACTATCTGTATTAATGACTTGGAGGAGGGGGGCAGAGTGTAATATATCCAAATATGCTGATGATACAAAAATAAGTGAGAGGGCATGTTGTGATGAGGACATAAGGAATCTGCAAGGGGATATAGATAGGTTGAGCGAGTGGACAAAAACTTGGCAGATAGAATTTAATGTAGGAAAGTGTGAGGTGATGCACTTTGGTAGGAAAAATCAAAAGGCAGACTATTATTTAAATTGAGAGAGACCCAAAAAAGTGCAGTACAGAGGGATCTGGATGTTCTTGTGCGTGAAAGACAAAATGTTAGCATGCAGGTGCAGCAAGTAATTAGGAAGGCAAATGGAATTTTGACCTTTATTACTAGGGGGTTAGAGTTTAAAAATAGGGAAGTCTTGTTACAACTGTACAGGGTGTTGGTGAGGCCACACATGGAGTACTGCTTACAGTTTTGGTCCCCGTATTTAAGAAAGGATATACTGGCTTGGACTTCAAAAGAGATTCACTAGGCTGACTCCTGGGATGAAGGGGTTGACTTATCAAGAACGGCTAAACAGGTTAGGCTTTTATTCATTAGAGTTTAGAAGAATGAGGGGTGATCTTATTGAAACGTACAAGATTCTGAGGGGGCTCTGACAGGGTAGATGTTGAAAAGATGTTTCCACTAGTGGGGGAATCTCGAACTAGGGGACATAGTTACAGAATAAGGGGTCGCACATTTAAAACTGAGATGTGAAGGAATTTCTTCTCTCAGAGGGTAGTGAATGTCTGGAATTCTCTACCTCAGAGAGTTGTGGAGGCTAGATCATTGAAAGTATTTAAAGAGGAGGTAGATAGATCTTTGAAATATCGGGGAGTTGAGGGCCATGAACCGCTGGTGCGAAAGAGGAGTTGAGGTCTGGGGCAGATCAGCCATGATCTCATTGAATGGCAGGGCAGGCTTGAGGGGCTGAATGGCCTACTCCTGCTCCTATTTCTTATGCTGTTAAGCTAACTGGTCTATAGTTACCTGTTTTCTGCCTCCCCCTCTTGAATAGAAGGGTTATATTTACTACTTTCCAGTCCGATGGAATCTTTCCAGAATATAGAGAATTTTTCAAAATTAATACCAACGTATCTACTACCTCATTAGCCTCCTCTTTTAAGACCCCAGGATGAAGCCCATCAGGACCCAGGGACTTGTCAGCCCACAGCTCCATCAGTTTGTTCAGTACCACTTCCCTGGTGATTGTAATTTTCATGAGTTCCTCCCTCCCTTCCATTTCCTGATTTATAGCTAATACTGGGATGTTTTTTGTATCCTTTATAGTGAAGACAGAAGCAAAGTATTTGTTCACTTCATCTGCCATTTCCTTATTATCTACAATTAACTCCCCATTCTCACTCTCTCGAGGACCAACACTCAATTTACTTACTCTTTTCCTTTTTAAATACCTGTAGAAACTCTTGCTATCTGTTTTTACATTTCTAACTAGCTTCCTCTCTTACTCTAATCTCTTTCTCCTGATTAACCTTTTAGTCATTCTCTGCTGCTCTTTATATTCTGACCAATCATCTAATCATCTGACCTACCACTCATCTTTGCACAATTATGTACTTTTTCCTTAAGTTTGATGCTTTCCTTAATGTCTTTAGTTAACCACGGATGGTGGGCCCTCCCCTTAGAATTTTTCTTTCTAGTAGGAATATACTTATTCTGAGTATTCTGAAATATCCCCTTACATTTCTGCCACCGCTTTTCTATTGATCTATCTCCTAGCCTAGTAACCCAGTTCACTTCAGCTAGCTCTGCTTTCATGTCCACATAGTTACCCTTATTTAAGTGTAAAATACTAGTCTTAGACCCACTCTTCTCTCTTTCAAACTGGATGTAAAATTCCATATTGTTATTCTATATATAACCACCCCCCCACCCCCCAAAAACCCCTCAATTGGATTCAAACCTGTAATTCCCGGATATCTGTTACTTTATTTAGAAAACATCCGAATCCCTCGATTAGACCCAGTCTGCAACTCACTCCCAGGCCGTGTGGTAGATAGTGAGGAGGATAGCTGTAGACTACAGGAAGATATCGATGGACTGGTCAGGTGGGCAGAAAAGAGGCAAATGGTAATCAACCCGGAAAAGTGTGAGGTGATGTATTTGGGGAGGTCAAACAAGGCAAAGGAATACACGATTAATGGGAAAATACTGAGAGGTGTAGAGGAAGTGAGGGACCTTGGAGTGAATGTCCACAGATTCCTGAAGGTAGCAGGGCAGGTCGATAAGGTGGTTAAGAAGGCATATGGAATCCTTTCCCTTATTAGGTGAGGTATAGAATATAAGAGCAGGGAAGTTATGCTGGAACTGTATAACTCATTGGTTAGGCCACAACTTGAGTACTGTGTGCAGTTCTGGTCACCTCATTACAGAAAGGATGTAATTGCACTAGAGAGGGTACAGAGGAGATTTACAAGGATGTTGCCAGGTCTGGAAAAATGCAGCTATGAGGAAAGATTGGATAGGCTGGAGTTGTTCTCTATGGAACAGAGGAAGCTGAGGGGAGATCTGATTGAAATGTACAAAATTTTGAGGGGCCTGGATAGAGTGGAGGTGAAGGGTCTATTCACCTAAACAGAGAGGTCAGTGACTAAGGGGCATAGATTTAAAATGATTGGTAGAAAAATTATAGGGAAGATGAGGAAAAACGTTTCACCCAGAAGGTGGTGATGGTCTGGAACTCACTGCCTGAAAGGGTAGTTGAGGCAGAGACCCTCAAATCATTTAATAGAAGTCTGGATATGCACCTCAAGTGCTGTAATTTGCAGGGCTACGGACCAAATGCTGGACGGTGGGATTCAAGTGGGTGGATCGTTTTACGGCTGGTACCGAAACGATGGGCCAGGTGGCCTCTTTCTAAGCCATAAGCCTTCTATGATTCTAGGATCTGTTATCCTATATATAAACACCTGAACCCCTCGATTAGATTCGGCACAGTGACACAGTGGCGCAGTGGTTAGCACCGCAGCCTCACATCTCCAGCGACCCGGGTTCAATTCTGGATACTGCCTGTGCGGAGTTTGCAAGTTCTCCCTGTGTCTGCGTGGGTTTTCTCCAGGTGCTCCGGTTTCCTCCCACAAGCCAAAAGACTTGCAGGTTGGTAGGTAAATTGGCCATTATAAATTGTCACTAGTATAGGTAGGTGGTAGGGAAATATAAGGTCAGGTGGGGATGTGGTGGGAATATGGGATTAGTGTAGGATTAGTATAAAATGGGTGGTTGATGTTCGGCACAGACTCGGTGGGCCGAAGGGCCTGTTTCAGTGCTGTATCTCTAATCTAATCTAATCTAATCCGATAACTCACTCCCGAGTATTAGTTATTCTATATATAAACACCTGAACCTCTCAATTAGATTCCATCCTGTAACTCACTCCCAGGGATCTGTTATTCTATATATAAACTCCTTCCCCAAACCTCTCAATTAGATTCCAGCCTGTAACATCCATGTATCTGATATTCTGTATATGAACTCTCCCTTAACCCCTGATTGCACACCCTGTAGCCTGTGATTTATTGTCTGATGGGGAAATTCTCTGTGACTCAGATTGTTGACTCTGGTGTTTGGCCTTGCAGACATCACTTCCTGCGGGCTACAGAATGGAGGCTGTGAGCACGTCTGTACAGAGAGAGTGGGTGGGCAGGTGAAGTGTAGCTGCCGAGCCGGCTGGAAAGTGGCAGACAACCGGAAGAGTTGCACAGGTGAGATTGAGCTGAGTAGTGCTCAGCATCGGAGGAATTGCACTAAGACAGTTCAGCAGTGACGACGGCTGCTTATTGCTTCCCTTTTTGTATATGAGGTAAAAAACTGTTATTTATATCGTGATGCCAACCAGTGTGCTAAAAACATCATGAGAAGGAAATAAGACTAAGGAACAGGGAGAAACGTCAGGGGTCACAGTCTGTTTCTATCACTGAGTCAGTGAAACAAAGAAATAATGTCTCCTGACCTTGAATCGAAGGCCCTTGGCCTGCAATCGAAGGCCCTTGGCCTGGAACTGAAGGCCCTTGGCCTGCAATCGAAGGCCCTTGGCCTGGAATCGAAGGCCCTTGGCCTGCAATCAAAGGCCCTTGGCCATGAACTGAAGGCCCTTGGCCTGCAATCGAAGGCCCTTGGCCTGGAATCGAAGGCCCTTGGCCTGCAATCGAAGGCCCTTGGCCTGGAACTGAAGGCCCTTGGCCTGCAATCGAAGGCCCTTGGCCTGGAATCGAAGGCCCTTGGCCTGGAATCGAAGGCCCTTGGCCTGCAATCAAAGGCCCTTGGCCATGAACTGAAGATCCCTTGGCCTGGAATCGAAGGCCCTTGGACTGGAACCAAAGGGCCTCTTGGTCTGGAGCTGAAGGCCCCCAGGCCTGCTAGATTATTATGAGAGATGTGACTTTTAAGTAAAATTAAGCCTCACTCAGGATCCGCACCATTCTCTCCCTCTCTCTCTCTATCTTTGCCAGTGGTAGAGTGGGGGTGGGTAACTGGGGTGGTGGGGTGTCTCCTTCTCTTCACTGCGCCTCCCACCTTTCTGGGAATTTAAATAGATAAATCAGATTAAGCCCAGGGAGGGTGAGTAAAAAGCTGTTTAAAGCCCACAGTCAATCATGCCTTCTGCTTATCTGCCAGCCTTGCTCCCCTGCCAAAGTCAAGCTCGTACATTGCTGATATCCCGATATCATAACGCCATGACTGACACCTGCACCAACCAATCAGTGACAGCTGCCCAAAAGAAGGCGGGACCAGCTCCGTCGGGTTTTGTTTTGATTCCTCCCCCCGGCCTCCCCACTTTGCAATTCTTAAAGGGGCAGTGCGCCCCATGCAATGCTCAGGATGCACTGTGCATTCGTATAGCTGCAGGATGCATAATATTGTCTTTATTGCGTTTTCTAATACACCAACAAGGAGACATTGGAGTCGCCACGTAGAAGGACACAACCAATAGAAGAACTAAACGATAAAACAAAAAGAAATTTATAAAGTTAAATATTATTACACTTGTCCAGCTGTCATTCCAATCACTGTCATTGTAATCTTAAATTGAGCTACACTGCACTGAGTGTTGCTGAAGGCACAGAGTATGAAGAAGGGAGTTTGGCAAGTGAGGGAGCTTGGTAAGGAGGGGCACTATAAATTAAGTGAAAAATAAATTTGACTGCACCGAGAGTTGGTTTGAGTACATGAGTGTAATGTGGGAGTTTGGTGCGTGAGGGAGGGGCTCCTTTCTTTCTTCTCCCTTTTTTCAGCCTCCAGTGGCTGCCTCTCTCTTCAGTACAGGGGAAAAGCTGATTGGTGAGTAATGGTAAGTTATTCTACTTCTTGTTGGAATAAAAAGGTTTTAAAGTTACGTTATGGAAGGTCAGCTCAGACAAGTGGAATGTACGTCCTGTGGTATGTGGGAAGTCATGGACGCACTACCTGCCTACACAAACACATCTGCAGGAAGTGTCACCGACTGCAGAAGTTTGAGCTCCGGGTTTCGGAACTCGAGGGGTGGCTGGAGTCACTGTTGTGCATCCGCGAGGCAGAAGACTAAGTGGATAGCATGTTTAGGGAGGTTGTCACACCGCAGGTTAGGAGCATAGAGGCAGAGAGAGAATGGTTAACCATCAGGCAGTCTTAGAGAACCAGGTAGGCAGTGCAGGAGTCCCCTGAGTTTATCTTGCTTCTTAATCGGTTTTCCATTTTGGATACTGGTGAGTGTGATGGTTCCTCGGAGGAGTGCAGCCAGAGCAAAATCCATGGCTCAGTTGCCATGGTGGGGAGGAAGAAGAGTGGAAAAGCAATAGTGATAGGGGATTCATTAGTCAGGGGATCAGACAGGCATTTCTGCGGCAGTGAACGTGACTCTAAGATGGTGTGTTGCCTCCCTGGTGCCAGGGTCAAGGATACCACAGAGTGGCTGCAGGACTTCCTTCTGGGAGAGGGTGAACTGCCAGAGGTCGTGGTCCACATCGGTACCAATGACATAGGTAGGAAGAGGGATGATGTCCTGAAAACAGATTTTAGGGAGTTAGGAAGGAAATTAAAAAGCAGGTCCTCAAGAGCAGTAATCTCAGGAAAACTCCCAGTGCCACGTGCTAGTGAGCATAGGAATAGGAGGATTGATTGATTGAACATGTGGCTGGAGAATTGGTGTAGGTGGGAGGGAATCAGATTTCTGAGGCATTGGGACCAGTTGTGCGGCAGGTGGGACCTGTACAAGATGGACGGGTTATACCTTAACAGGACTGGAACTAACATCCTCGCAGGGAGATTTGCTAGTGCTGTTGGGGAGGGTTTAAACTAGCTTGTCAGGGGGATGGGAACCTGATGGGCAGCTCAAATTGGAAGGAAGTAAAGCTGGTAACAGGAAGTAGAAAAGTAGCAAGTGACATTAAAAGGTAGGCAAAACAAAGGTGAACATCAACTAGGCGTAGAATGCAGAATAATGTCAAGAAGACCAAGGTACTCTACCTCAATGCACGCAGCATTTGCAACAAGGTAGATGATTTAAAGGCACAAATAGAGGTAAATGGGTATGATCTAATTGCCATTATGGAAACGTGGCTATAGGGTGACCAAGACTGGGAACTGAATATTCAAAGATATTTGACATTTAGGAAAGATAGTCAAAAAGGAAAAGGAGGTGATGTTGCAGTGAATAAGAATTACAGTGAATACATTAGTAAGGGAGGATCTCAGATAGGAAGAACAAAATGTGGAATCTGTTTGGATGGAGCTAAGAAATAGCAAGGGTATCAAACATTGGCAGGAGTTGTTTATAGGCCACCAAACAGTAGTGGTAGGGTGGGGCATGTTATTAATCAAGAGATTAGAGAAGCATGTAGCATTGGTAATATCATAATCATGGGTGACTTCCAACTGCATATAGACAGGGTAAACCTAATGAACACTAATGTTGTGGAGGACAAGTTTCTGGAGTGTGTTAGGGATGGTTTTCTTGAGCAGTATGTTGAGGAACCGACTAGAAAACAGGCTATTTTAGATCTAGTATTATGTAATGAGAAAGGGCTAATTAATAATCTTTTTGTAAAAGATCTTTCGGGATGAGTGATCATAATACGATAGAATTTTACTTTATGTTTGAAAGTGAGGTAGTTCAACTGAAGCCAGGGTGTTAAATTTGAACAAAGGAAATTATAAAAGTATGGGGGGCAAATTGGCTGAGGTGAATTGGGAAAATACTTTAAAAGGTATGACAGTACATAGACAATGGATAGTCTTTAAAGAAATATTATATAGTTTACAGCAACTATACATTCCTTCAAGGCACAAAAACCTCCAAAATAAAGGAAGTCAACTGTGGATAACAAAGGAAGTTAAGGATTGTATAAGATTAAAAGAAAAGGCCTATAAAGTTGCCAGAAATAGTAGTAAACCTGAGGATTGGGAGGATTTTAGAATACAGCAAAGGAGGATGAAGAAACTGATAAAGAAAGGAGAATAGAATATGAATGTAAACTAACAAAAATATAAAAATGGACTGTAAAAGCTTCTATAGGTACGTAAAAAGGAAACATTTGACTAAGACAAATGTGGGTCCATTACAGGCAGAGTCAGAAGAATTTATAATGGGGAATAGAGAAATGGCAGAGAAGCTAAATGATTACTTTGTGTCTGTCTTCACTGAGGAAGATACAAGAAATCTCCCAAAATTAGTGATCCAAGGGATTAGGGGGAATGAGGAATTGAAGGAAATTAGTATTAGTAAGAAGGTTGTATTGGAGAAATTAATGGGGCTGAAGGTTGATAAGTCCCCAGGATCTGATATTCTACATCCCAGAGTGTTGAAAGAGGTAGCCATGGAGATAGTGGATGCATTGGTAATCATCTTCCAAAATTCTATAGAATCTGGAGCAGTTCCTGCAGATTGGAAGGTAGCAAATGTCAACCCACTATTTAAGAAGGGAGAGAGAGAGAAAACAGGGAATTACAGACCTGTTAGTCTTACATCAGTCATTGGGAAAATGCTAGAATCTATTCTAAAGGATGTGATAAATGGACACTTGGATAATAATGATCTGATTGGGCAGAGTCAACGTGGATTTATGAATGGGAAATCATGTTTGATGAACCTGTTGGAGTTTTTTAAGGATGTTACTAACAGAATTGATAAAGGGGAGTCGGTGGATGTGATATACTTGGATTTTCAGATGTCTTTTGATAAAGTGCCCCGCAGGAGGTTGGTTAGCAAAATTAAAGCACATGGGATAGGAGGTAATATACTGGCATGGATTAAGGATTGGTTAACTGGCAGAAAGCAGAGAGTAGAAATAAACGGGACATTCTCACATTGGCAGGCTGTGACTAGTGGGGTACCGCAGGGATCAGTGCTTGGACCCCAGCTGTTCACAACATATATCAATGATTTGGAAGTGGGGACCAAATGTAGTATTTCCAAGTTCGCAGATGACACAAAACTAGGTGGGAATGTGTGTTGTGAGGAAGATGCAAAGTGGCTTCAAGGGGATTTGGACAGACTTAGTGAGTGGGCAAGAACGTGGCAGATATAATATAATGTGGAAAAATGTGAGGTTATCCACTTTGGTAGGAGGAATAGATGTGCAGAGTATTTCTTAAATGGTAAGAGATTAGAAAGTTTAGATGTACAAAGGGACCTGGGTGTCCTTGTCAATAAGTCACTGAAAGCTAACATGCAGGTACAGCAGACAATTAAGAAGGCTAATGGTATGTTAGTCTTTATTGCAGGAGGGTTTGAGTACAGGAGTAGTGAAGTCTTTCTTCGATTGTATAGAACCTTGGTTAGACCACACCCGGAGTACTGTGTGTAGTTTTGCTCCCCTTACCTTAGGAAGGATATTATTGCCATAGAGGGAGTGCAACGATGATTCACCAGACTTGTTCCCGGGATGGTGGGACTGTCCTATGAAGAGAGATTGGGGAAACTGGGCCTGTATTCTCTAGAGTTTCGAAGAATGAGAGGTGATCTCATTGAAACCTACAAAACGCTTAAAGGGATAGACAGGGTAGATGCAGGTAAGATGTTTCCCCTGGTTGAGGAATCTAGAACCAGGGGACACAATTTCCAAATAAGGGGGAAGCCACTCAGGACAGAGTTGAGGAGAAATTTCTTTACTCAGAGGGTTGTGAATCTTTGGAATTCTCTACCCCAGAGGGCTGTGGAAGCTCAGTCATTGAGTATGTTTAAAGTAGAGATTGCCAGATTTCTAAATACAAATGACATAAAGGGATATGAGGATAGTGTGAGAAAAAGGCATTGAAGTGGATGATCAGCCATGATTAGATTGAATGGCAGGGCAGACTGGATGGGCAGAATGGCCTACTCCTGCTCCGATGTTCCTATGTACATAGCAACTTGCTGATAATGGGTAGGATTTTTAAAAAAGTTTTTTGTGAAGTATTTTCAGATGCAATAATATAGTTTTGTAAAGAACTGTGCCCTGTTAGAGACTGGATAATTCACTAATGAGGTTTCGAAACCAACTGTTAATCTATATTGGTTTATGCTTGAAAAGAAAAGCAACTCATGATTTACTAACCAATTTTTGAGGGCTTGTCTCTTGATTTGTGAGGTGATGAGGTTGACAGTCCTGCCCTGGCCCATAATCTGAAGACCCCAGAACTATAATTCATTGGAGTTTTTCCTCTGCACCTGCCAGTTCAGTGAGAGAGAGGGAGTTTGCTGAGATCGGCTTTCGACCCCATGTCTCCATCACTATGTTTGCCCATTTCCTCCTCCATAAAGTTGCCTGACTCCTGCCTCAACCCATCCAAAACTCTGCTGCCCATATACTAACTTACACCAAGTCCTATTCACCCATCGCCCCTCTTCTCACTGACCTACACCATTCACCCATCGCCCCTCTTCTCACTGACCTACACCATTCACCCATCGCCCCTCTTCTCACTGACCTGCACCATTCACCCATCGCCCCTCTTCTCACTGACCTACACCATTCACCCATCACCCCTCTTCTCACTGACCTACACTATTCACCCATCGCCCCTCTTCTCACTGACCGACACCATTCACCCATCGCCCCTCTTCTCACTGACCGACACCATTCACCCATCGCCCCTCTTCTCACTGACCTGCACCATTCACCCATCGCCCCTCTTCTCACTGACCTACACCATTCACCCATCACCCCTCTTCTCACTGACCTAAACTATTCACCCATCGCCCCTCTTCTCACTGACCTACACCATTCACCCATCACTCCTCTTCTCACTGACCTACACCATTCACCCATCGCCCCTCTTCTCACTGACCTGCACCATTCACCCATCGCCCCTCTTCTCACTGACCTGCACCATTCACCCATCACCCCTCTTCTCACTGACCTGCACCATTCACCCATCACCCCTCTTCTCACTGACCTAAACTATTCACCCATCGCCCCTCTTCTCACTGACCTGCCCCATTCACCCATCGCCCCTCTTCTCACTGACCTAAACTATTCACCCATCGCCCCTCTTCTCACTGACCTGCACCATTCACCCATCGCCCCTCTTCTCACTGACCTGCACCATTCACCCATCGCCCCTCTTCTCACTGACCTGCACCATTCACCCATCACCCCTCTTCTCACTGACCTAAACTATTCACCCATCGCCCCTCTTCTCACTGACCTACACCATTCACCCATCCCCCCTCTTCTCACTGACCTACACCATGCACCCATCCCCCCTCTTCTCACTGACCTACACCATTCACCCATCGCCCCTCTTCTCACTGACCTAAACTTTCACCCATCGCCCCTCTTCTCACTGACCTAAACTATTCACCCATTGCCCCTCTTCTCACTGACCTACACCATTCACCCATCACCCCTCTTCTCACTGACCTACACCATTCACCCATCCCCCCTCTTCTCACTGACCGACACCATGCACCCATCGCCCCTCTTCTCACTGACCTAAACTATTCACACCCATCGCCCCTCTTCTCACTGACCTAAACTATTCACACCCATCGCCCCTCTTCTCACTGACCTACACCATTCACCCATCACCCCTCTTCTCACTGACCTACACCATTCACCCATCACCCCTCTTCTCACTGACCTACACCATTCACCCATCACCCCTCTTCTCACTGACCTACACCATTCACCCATCACCCCTCTTCTCACTGACCTACACCATTCACCCATCACCCCTCTTCTCACTGACCTACACCATTCACCCATCACCCCTCTTCTCACTGACCTACACCATTCACCCATCACCCCTCTTCTCACTGACCTACACTATTCACCCATCACCCCTCTTCTCACTGACCTACACTATTCACCCATCGTCCCTCTTCTCACTGACCTGCACCATTCACCCATCACCCCTCTTCTCACTGACCTACACCATTCACCCATCACCCCTCTTCTCACTGACCTACACCATTCACCCATCACCCCTCTTCTCACTGACCTACACCATTCACCCATCACCCCTCTTCTCACTGACCTACACTATTCACCCATCACCCCTCTTCTCACTGACCTACACCATTCACCCATCGTCCCTCTTCTCACTGACCTACACTATTCACCCATCACCCCTCTTCTCACTGACCTACACCATTCACCCCTCTTCTCACTGACCTGCACCATTCACCCCTCTTCACACTGACCTGCACCATTCACCGATCATCCCTCTTCTCACTGACCTACACCATTCACCCATCACCCCTCTTCTCACTGACCTACACCATTCACCCATCGCCCCTCTTCTCACTGACCTACACTATTCACCCATCACCCCTCTTCTTACTGACCTACACCATTCACCCATCGCCCCTCTTCTCACTGACCTACACCATTCACCCCTCTTCTCACTGACCTACACCATCACCCCTCTTCTCACTGACCTACACTGGCTCCCAGTCCATCAACGCCTCAATATTGAGAGTTTCATCCTTGTTTCCAAATCCCTCCATGTCCTCACCCCTCCCTATCTCTGTAATCTCCTCCAGCCCCACAACCCTCCGAGATAACTGTGCTCCTCTAATTCTGGCCTCTTGAGCATCCCTGATTTTAATCGCTCCACCATTGCCTTCAGCTGCCTGGGCCCTAATCTCTGGAATTTGCTCCCTACACCTCTCAGTCTCTCTTCTTCACCCTGCTCCTTTAAGAAAATCCTCAAAACCTACCTCTTTGACAAAGGTATTGGCCACCTGTCCTAATGTCTCTTTATGTGGCCCTGTGTCAGATTTGCTGTGATAATCGCTTCAGTGAAGCATCTTGGGATGTTGTACTACATTAGAGGCACGATATAAATGCAACTTGTTGTTGTTGATATTGTGACAATGAGATGCCAGCATGCCTCCAGACTCCTGATGTTTCTTCCCTCACCTTCTGCAGATGTGGATGAGTGTGGCGACTTTACAAATGGTGGCTGTCAGCAGGTGTGTAACAACTCTCCTGGGAGCTTCAGCTGTAACTGCTCGAGGGGCTTCCAACAACGCACTGACGACAGGACCAAGTGTGAGCGTGAGTGACACACGGGAGTTCCGAAATCATCATGTTAGCACCTCAGTGAGAGAGAAACTAGAGAGCAGAGGCCTGCATGTGTCTGAGCCCCAAGACTGAATGCAATCTGACCTCCAAGAAAAGCGTCAGGACTGGTCCTGCTAATCTGTCAAAAGGTTATCGACCAGAAACATTAACTGAGTTTCTCACTCCAGATGCTGCCTGACCTGCTGAATATTTTCTGTTCTGTTCCCATTGTACAGCCTAAACATGTTTGATGGGGACAGCATCGAGTGAGCTTTACTCTGTATCTAACACCGTTTTTTTTTCTTTTTTTTTATATACACACTTATATTTTTAAAATAACTTTATTAAAACCAGATAAATAAACAAAAAAAAACTCAAATTAAAATGCCATTCTCGGCGTCGACAATGCACTCCAGTCCCTGCGGTGCCCACCGGTCGCGGAAGGCCTCAAGCGTACCGGCGGACACCGCATGCTCCTTTTCCAGGGACACCCGGGCGCGAACGTAACCGCGGAAGAGGGGCAGGCAATCGGGGAGGATGGAACCCCCGACGGCCCGCAACCTGGACCTGTGAATTGCCACCTTGGCCAGGCCCAGGAGCAGACCGACGAGGAGATCCCCCTCCCGGCCCAAGCCCCTCCGCACCGGGTGCCCAAAGATCAGGAGCGTGGGACTGAAGTGCAGCTAGAATTTGAGGAGCAGCCCCTTCAGATACTCAAATAGGGGCTGCAACCTCGCACACTCCATATAAATGTGGAACACGGACTCGTCCAGGCCGCAGAAAGTACAGCTGGCCTGGGAGTCCGTGAACCTACTTAAAAGCCTATTGCACGGGACTGCTCTGTGCAGCACCCTCCACCCCAGGTCCCCGATGTAAAGGGGGAAGACTCCCGCGTAGAGAGACCTCCATCGGGGTTTCCCCTCGCCGCCAGATGGTAACGCGGACCGCCAGGGCATGTCCGGCCGGCTGACGAGGGCGAGGAAGTGGAGAGTGTGCAGGAGCAGCCTGTACAGGAAACCCCTCCGCGCCGATTGGAATGGCACGGAGGGCATTTCCGAGAGGCGGCTCGGGTTGTGCGGGACCGGCTCCCGAGGAGGGTTTCGGGGCCTGGGTCCGATGAGCAGTTCCGGCCGAGCGGGGGTCAGCTCGGCCGGGATCGCTCCGCACTCCCGAGCCCCCTCGCCACCCGCAGTGAGGGGCGTCCCGGGGGTTTCGGCTACTCCTCCGCCCGCCGGACCGTCCCCGGAGTCGGCCGCCCGGACAGCCGAGGCGCTCTCCTCCGCCGGCGGGGCAGCGCCCTGACTGGAGGCGACCATGTTCCAGACTCGGAAAAGATCCCGGTAAAAGACAGGCAACTCCCTCAGAGAGGCGCGGCTAACGGACTCCACCGGGAGCTGCGTGTCGTCTTGAAGGCAGTGACACTGGCGGAAAAAATACGTCGCCAGCGCACACCATCTGGGAGGACGCTCGACGTACAGGTATCTCTGCAGGGTCCGAAGGCGGAGAGTCGCAGCCTGGGTGCGGACGCACACCAGCGACTGACCGCCCTCCTCGATCGGGAGACTCAGGACCGCGGCAGAGACCCAGTGTTTCCTCTTGCCCCAGAAAAAATCGACGAGTTTCTTCTGGATCTTGGTGGCAAATACAGGGGGCGGGGCCAAAGTGACCAACCGGTAGCACAGCATCGAGGCCACCAGTTGGTTTATGACCAACGCTCGGCCCCTGTAGGAAAGCACTCGGAGCAGTCCTGTCCAGCGCCCCAGCCGAGCGGTGACTTTCGCCTCCAACTCTTGCCAGTTTGCCGGCCAGGCTTCCTCAGCGGGGCTAAGGTGGACTCCCAGATAGAGGAGGTGCGTGGTGCTCCACGCAAAAGGTGTCATCTCCTCCGGCAGGGAGTCCACCCGCCACTGACCAACCAGGAGTCCGGAACATTTCTCCCAATTGATCCTCGCGGAGGACGCGGCAGAAAAGGTCTGCTGGCAGTCGCGCATCCTCCGCAAGTCAACGGGATCTGTGATTGCGAGGAGCACGTCGTCGGCGTAAGCCGAGAGGACGACCCGCATGGCCGGCTCGCGCAGAGCCAATCCCGTCAACCTCCTGCGAAGCAGGCACAGGAAGGGCTCCACGCAGATGGTATACAATTGGCCGGACATGGGGCACCCCTGACGCACTCCTCTCCCAAATCGAAGGGGCGCCGTCAAGGACCCGTTAACTTTGACTAGACACTCTGCGGCGGCGTATAAAAGTCGGACCCGGGCCACAAAATGCGGCCCGAGTCCGAAAGCACGCAGAGTCCCGAAAAGATAATGGTGATCCACCCTGTCGAACGCCTTCTCCTGATCGAGGGAGAAAAAGGCGACCGACTGACCAGTCCTCTGGGAAAGATGGATCAGGTCCCGGACCAGGTGGATGTTGTCCTGGATGGACCGGCCCAGGACCGTGGAGGACTGGTCGGGGTGGATCATGTGGGCCAGCACGGAGCCCAGGCGGGTAGACATAGCCCGGGCAAAGATCTTATAATCCGTGCTGAGGAGGGAGACCGGACGCCAGTTTTTAAGCAGGCGGAGATCGCCCCTCTTCGGCAGCAGGACGATGACCGCCCTGCGCCACGAGAGGGGCATCTCCCCGGTCGCCAGGCTTTCCCCCAGGACCCGCGCGTAATCGTCCCCCAGGACGTCCCAGAACGCCCTGAGGAACTCCACGGTCAACCCATCCAGCCCTGGGGATTTGCCCCTCGAGAGCTGGTGGAGGGCGCCAGTCAGCTCCGCCAACGTGAGCGGAGCCTCCAATCCTTCGGCGCCCTCCGGGCTGACCTGCGGCAGGTCCTCCCACAAAACTCTGCGCGCATCCTCGCTGGACGGATCCGGAGAGAACAACGCACTGTAATACGTCCGGACCAGGAGGCCCATTCCCTCCGGATCCGTGATGGAGGATCCGTCGTCGGCCAGCAGCTCGACGAGCTGCTTACGGACCCCCCGCCATTTTTCCAGCGAGTAGAAGAAGGGTGAGGCGCGGTCCAAATCTTCCAGGATCTGGATCCGTGACCTCACGTACGCGCCTCGGGACCCTATGAGCTGCAGGTCCCTCAGCGCGCCCTTCTTCTCTTTGTACGCCTGCCACGGGGCCGGGTCCGCGACGGCATGACCGAGGCGGGACTCCAAGTCGAGCACCTCCCTCTCAAGGCGCCCGATCTCGGCTTCCCGCCTCTTGGTCGACCCCTTCGTGTACTCCTGACAGAAGACGCGGATGTGAGTCTTGCCCACATCCCACCATAGCCTCAAGGAGGGGAAGCCCCCCTGCTTCCTTCTCCAGTCGGCCCAGAATCGACAGAACGAGTCCCGAAATCGCACGTCCTCCAGCAGCCGGTTGTTAAAGTGCCAGTACGCGGACCCCGCCCGCGTACGGTGCGGAGTGAACTCCGCCCACACCAGGCGGTGGACCGAGCACGGCACCAGCCGCATGGAGGCCGCCGAAACGCGGGAGATGTACGCCTGCGAAATGTAGAGGCGGTCGATTCGCGACCCCCCTCCTCCAGACCTCCACGTGAAGGCGCTGGAGTCGGGATGGAGATTCCGCCAGACGTCCACCAAGTTAAGGGAGCTGATCAGTCCCCTCAACTTCTCCACCGACGCTTGGCCGCGCTGGGGACCGGAGCGATCCCCCACCTCGAGGGTGCAGTTAAAATCCCCCCCGAGGATGATGCACTCGCCGCTATCGATGGAGCTCAAGAGAGCGGACACTTCTTCAAAGAAGCGCGCTTGCAAAGCGCCGGGCCTGGGCGCGTACACGTTCACAAAGTGGAGCGGCACGCTACCCAGGCGAACGGCGAGGTGGAGCAAGCGGCCCGGCACTAGCTCCTTGACCCCCAAGATCTCCGGCTGAAAAGTCGGGGCCAACAAGATAGCCACCCCACTAGAAATAGGGGTGAGGTGACTCATGTAGACCCCACCCTGCCACTCCAGGAGCCAGGTGGCTTCGTCTCCCGGAACGGTGTGGGTTTCCTGCAGAAAGCTCACCGTGTATCTCCCTTCCCTAAGGACTGAGAGATTGTGAAATCTGCGGTGAGCCCCTCTGCTGCCGTTGATGTTGAGGCTGGCTATGGTTATCTTCATGTCAAAGGTACTTAAAACCCGTCACCAACAGCTCACTGTGAGGAGGGAGTGGAAGTGCACCTGGCCCTCCACTCCCCCAGCAACCCATTGAGGAACACATTAAAACGGCGCCTCTCAACCAGTTTCACGTCCGCGCGCTTGCCCGCTATCTTAAGGGCGGCACGGACGGACTGTATAATCAGCGCCAGATTCGACCAACGGTCGAGGGCCAGCTGAACTTTATTGCGGCAACCCCTGCAAGCCGCGAGGAAATCCCGGAGTTCCGCCGTGGGGATGAGAGGAGATTCGGTGGGAGGCACGAGGGACTCCACCACCTCACTGGCGATGGAATCAAGATCATCCTCCGTGCCCCGCACCGAATCCCCATCCTCCTCCGGGTCGTCACCGCCAGCGGCCGACACATCTACCACACACTGTGGGGCGGACGTCCCGGCCGCGCCAGCTGGTCCCGCCTCCGTCACAATCCCACCCCCAGGATCGATGGCGGAGGAGTCCTCTCTGGGTTCTATTGTGAAACTGGAGCCTATAGGCACCAGCGGTTCAGGACCCCCCTCCACCTCCGTCCCCAGGGCAATGAGTGGTCCAGGGGAGACAGAAGTTCCCGACTCCGGGAAACCAGCCGGAGCCGAGACTGGAGGCGGCGAGAGGAGGCCATCTCCCGCTCCGCCAGCACCCACAGGCCCAGCAGGTGGGGCAGCATTCTCAGTTATAACTGGGTCGGGTGTCTGCTGGTTGGTGGTGGACTCCGGCTGGGAGGCCCGACCCTCTGGGGCCTCGCCCTCCCCTTCATTCAGGACACCCGACCCAGTAGCAGTGGCAGAATGGGCGGCTTCCCCAGGCTCCCCCACCACAAGCAGGGCCCCACTTACTCCTTCAGGAGGGGCCTCATGTACCGGGGCCATCCCCTCCCCTCCATCCTGAGGAATAGGGAGCACCTGCCCGGACTTTGCAGCCTTGGTGGTGGCGGTAGGGGAAACCTGGGGACCCGAAACAGGAGAGTTCCCCTCCAACAGATGGGCCCTGCGCCTCAGGGCCCCTTGTTACCTCTGTGGAGGGGTGCCTTCTCCTCTTTTTCCCAGTTGTGTGCGGAGGCTCAGAGACCTCCATATCATCAGAGGCCTCCACCTCCACACTCTCCTTTTTTTTATTCACCCTGGGCCTGAGCCCAGCCCTGGGGCAAGTTGACTTCCCGAGATCGGGCCTTGGGCTGAGCTCAGGCTCGGGTCGTGTCACGATATCCAGGGGACGCGCCTCTCGATGTTTATTTCTCCTCCGCGCCTTCCTTCCACTTGGACGGTCACCCCCCTCCCTGCCGGAGGCCGTGAAAACCACAGCCTCCGGTACCGACTGAATGGTATCTGGTGGTGGTGTAGTGGGGGTGGGAGGAGGTGCAGCGTCGCCACCCTGGGCCGCTGAGTTGGAGTTGGCAGCCGGGAGGTTGGGGCAGTTCTTACGAACATGCCCCACCCCCTTACAGACATGGCACCGCACCCCGTCCAAGGTCCAGAAGACGCGGTAGGCCGTCCCCTGGAATTCTACATTGAAGTGGCCCTCTGTCACCTCCTCCCGCGCCAGCTGCATGAATAACTGGCGGCGGAAGGAGTACACGTGTCGGAGGCTGTTCTCCCGAAGACCGAGCGGGACTGGGGTGAGCCCCGTCTTTACCTCCCCCAGATGGTGCAGGTGGGGAAGGAGGAGCTCACCAGGGATGAAGGGTGGGACATTGGATAAAATGAGCCTTTGCGCAGTGGCCTCCAGGGGGTCCACTGGCAGAAAGGTCCCGCCCACGGCGAGCCCCTTGCTCAGAGCCAGGGACACCGCCCGCTCGGTCTTCAGAAAAAACACTGCCTTTCCGTACATTTTAGAGGCTGCAACAATGGCCGAAGGGCCGACAACCTCGGCCATTGCTTTCACGCATGCCTCTATAGTCATGTTCGGGTGGACGTAGCTCTTGACCCCATGCTTCGATGTTAATAAAGCAAACGGTGACGGGGCAATAGGTGCAGCTGCAGCAGCCGCAGCAGCATATGAACGGGAAGGCCCCGCCACCGGCGAAGAGGGGCTTGCCATGGGGTCTAAGAGCTACGTCCACCCCCAAGAAACAAAACAAATTTACACAATTTTTTAAAAAAGCAAACTTTAAACAAGGTGGAGTGGGAGTAGAGGAGGATGGCGTAGGATGGTAAAGGAAAAGGGGAGGATAGGTGATTGAGGCGACTGAGTGGAGGAAGGGAGAGAAAGGCTGAAAAGGATGTTTGTTCCAACTGCCAGTTGGAGCACCTTTATCACAATTAGTCCAAACTTGTTTGTTGTCTTCCAGTTGGGGGAGGCTTCTTCGCCCGGGACGGCTGGAGCCGCCCGGTACTCTCCTCTTCTGATTTTAACAAGACAGTCTTCACCCGGGCAACTCCAGCTGTCCCGAGCAGGCAGTTGGGGTGGGGAGGGAGCTCTCTGTGTGCAAACACCAATACAAACACAGGGGCCCCAACTGGATTTGGCTGCCCCACCACTGAGTCTTCAGGCCTCTTCTCCCTCCCCCAAACAGTTTAAACTTCATAGTCTTTCAGGTGCCCTGACACCCACCTCTCCAGAAAAATTGCAGCCTTCCTTGATGGTTTCCCTCCACTCTGTATTCACCTTTCTCCAGTCTCTCTCCCCAGTTGCTGCACTCTCCACTCTGTATTCACCTTTCTCCAATCTCTCTCTCCAGTTGCTGCAGTTTCCACTCTGTATTCACCTTTCTCCAGTTGCTGCAGTCTCCACTCTCCACTCTGCAATTGCTGCAACACAGATGCAGCTGCTCCCCCTGATTGCTGGCAGGAAGTGCTCCAAATTGACCAGCCAATCCCAGTGCTGTACCTGTCCTGGGAGTGTTTGATGGGGACAGTGTAGAGGGAGCTTTACTCTGTATTTTATAATTACACACAATCTCTGACACAGACACAGATCTATCTTTCCTCTCTCTCTCGCAAACCTGTGCCATGTTATACAATGTGTGCTGTCATAAACTGATGACATTCTGTCTCTTCCTTTCACCTTCCCCCACAGCGGTTTGTAACCCCGTCTGTCAGAACTATGGTCTGTGTGTGGCTCCTGATACGTGTGACTGTCCGGCTGGATACCCTGGGCCAGGTTGCTCTGGTATGTCTCAATATTCCATGTGTCTGTGTGTGTATGTTTGTGTGTTGTGTTTGTCTATCTGTGTTTTTGTGTGTAGTTGTTTGTATGTGTGTGTATATGTGGGGCTGTGCATGTGTTGCATAGTTGTGTGTTGTGAATGTGGTGTGTGTGTTTTGTGTGTGAGTGATGTGTGTGTTGCGTGGTTGTGTGTATGTTGTGTGTCTGTGTTTTGTGTGTGTGTTGTGTCTGCGTGTGTGTGTTGTGTGTGTTGCGTGTCTTTGAGATTTGTGTATGTTTGTGTGTGTTTGGTTGTGTCTGCGTGTGTCTGTTGTGTTTGCGTGTCTCTGTGCAGATGTGTAACTCGAACGGGAATGTTCTCGGGAACCAGGATCATGCAAAGAGATTGGAACACAGTGAGTGCTGGTCTCAGCCAGATAGTTACGATTAATTCAACTCAGATTCCTGTAATATATTCTCTGAATAGTCCAACTTTATGTCATACCTTCGAGAAGTAATTTAAATTGAAATTATTGCCAGTCCTGTCTGCCTTTTTATCCTAAAAAACCAAAATCCAACCTGCTGAGCACAGAAAGTTAGCAAAGTAAACTTTCATCAAGTGGTACATACATCAAACACACTCCCGAACCACCGAAAGAGGCAGTTTTAATTCTTCACTGTTTCAATCCCAAACTAATCCCACTGCCCCACTCTCTCCCCATAGCCCTGTTTCAATCCCAAACTAATCCCCCTGCCCCACTCTCTCCCCATAGCCCTGTATCAATCCCAAATTAATCCCACTGCCCCACTCTCCCCATAGCCCTGTATCAATCCCAAACTAATCCCACTGCCCCACTCTCTCCCCACTCTCTCCCCATAGCCCTGTATCAATCCCCAAACTAATCCCACTGCCCCACTCTCTCCCCATAGCCCTGTATCAATCCCCAAACTAATCCCACTGCCCCACTCTCTCCCCATAGCCCTGTATCAATCCCAAACTAATCCCACTGCCCCACTCTCTCCCCATAGCCCTGTATCAATCCCCAAACTAATCCCACTGCCCCACTCTCTCCCCATAGCCCTGTATCAATCCCCTAACTAATCCCACTGCCCCACTCTCTCCCCATAGCCCTGTATCAATCCCCAAACTAATCCCACTGCCCCACTCTCTCCCCATAGCCCTGTATCAATCCCCTAACTAATCCCACTGCCCCACTCTCTCCCCATAGCCCTGTATCAATCCCCAAACTAATCCCACTGCCCCACTCTCTCCCCATAGCCCTGTATCAATCCCCAACCTAATCCCACTGCCCCACTCTCTCCCCATAGCCCTGTATCAATCCCCAAACTAATCCCACTGCCCCACTCTCTCTCCACATAGCCCTGTATCAATCCCAAACCAATCCCCCTGCCCCACTCTCACCCCATAGCCCTGTATCAATCCCCAAACTAATCCCACTGCCCCACTCTCTCCCCATAGCCCTGTATCAATCCCCAAACTAATCCCACTGCCCCACTCTCTCCCCATAGCCCTGTATCAATCCCCACACTAATTCCCCCTGCCCCACTCTCTCCCCATATCTCTCTTACTCTGTTTCAAATAATTTTTACTTTATAGATGCAATTGTCTCTGCCTCAATTACTCCCGACATTCCGATGCTTTCTCCAATCTCTGTCACCATGTTCAATTGATGTGCCCACATCACTGCCTGTCTGGCAATGGCGATAATCCATTCCTATTCAGAGGAACACCTCCCTCACCTGTTTTCCTCTCAGTCGTTGCAATGATAATTGAGTTATTGACCAATCACAGCCATCAATTTCAATCACTGAGTCCAAAACAGAGCCAGACATGAGATGTGGAAAACCCCCAGTGGGGGAGAGCTTCCGGAACCAGAGGTTCAAACTCACCTCTTCCTCATGAGTTACACTCATCACACATCACATCTTAAATTAGTTATAGACTGGGTCCCAAAATATAATTTACTGGAAGAAATTTATCTCATTTTTATTTGAATAAATTAGTACTAAAAGCTTCTACAGCTGCAAAGTGGACCATTCCACTGCCCCCTCCCCCTCCCCTCTGTACAGGGGTAACCATAGCGACAAGGATCCTGTGTAAGAATCTTTATCCAGTCGGGATGCAGTGCCAGAGTAACTGGAATCAGTCAGTGATGTACCTGGTTTAACTTCATTCCTGTCTGTGTCTCTAGCAATGTGTTCACCGCCCTGCTCTCACGGTGGGACCTGCATGCGCTCCAACATGTGTCTGTGTTCCCAGGGCTGGACCGGAATCGGATGTCAGACAGGTTAGTGAATCGGAACTTTCAATCTCACGATTACTCCCAGTCTGACTTGGCGATCTGCAGATGATAGATTCAGCCCTCATTCAAACGATCAGAAAACCAGGCTCTTTCTGAATAGCCAATGTGATAATGACCACATCATCTGTTTCACTCATATTGACTGATGTTATAAATGGTGACATGGGATTTTGTACATAATCCTGAGGGGCCAAATTGGGCAGCGAAAGTTCCAAGAAAGCAGCACTCCCTCAGTACTGTCCCTCCGACAGTACAGCGCTCCCTCAGTACTGTCCCTCCGACAGTGCAGCGCTCCCTCGGTACTGCCCCTCCGAAAGTGCAGCGCTCCCTCGGTACTGCCCCTCCGAAAGTGCAGCGCTCCCTCGGTACTGCCCCTCCGACAGTGCAGCACTCCCTCGGTACTGCACCTCCGACAGTGCAGCGCTCCCTCGGTACTGGCCCTCCGACAGTGCAGCACTCCCTCAGTACTGCCCCTCCGAAAGTGCAGCGCTCCCTCGGTACTGCCCCTCCGAACGTGCAGCGCTCCCTCGGTACTGGCCCTCCGACAGTGCAGCGCTCCCTCGGTACTGGCCCTCCGACAGTGCAGTGCTCCCTCGGTACTGCACCTCCGACAGTGCAGCACTCCCTCAGTACTGCCCCTCCGACAGTGCAGAGCTCCCTCACTACGGAACCTCCGACAGTGCAGCACTCCCTCGGAACTGCCCCTCCGACAGTGCAGCGCTCCCTCGGTACTGACCCTCCGACAGTGCAGAGCTCCCTCGGTACGGAACCTCCGACAGTGCAGCACTCCCTCGGAACTGCCCCTCCGACAGTGCAGCACTCCCTCAGTACTGACCCTCCGACAGTGCGGCACTCCCTCGGTACTGGCCCTCCGACAGTGCAGCGCTCCCTCGGTACTGACCCTCCGACAGTGCAGAGCTCCCTCGGTACGGAACCTCCGACAGTGCAGCACTCCCTCGGTACTGACCCTCCGACAGTGCAGCGCTCCCTCGGTACTGACCCTCCGACACTGCAGCGCTCCCTCGGTACTGACCCTCCGACAGTGCAGAGCTCCCTCGGTACGGAACCTCCGACAGTGCAGCACTCCCTCGGAACTGCCCCTCCGACAGTGCAGCGCTCCCTCGGTACTGGCCCTCCGACAGTGCAGCGCTCCCTCGGTACTGGCCCTCCGACAGTGCAGCGCTCCCTCGGTACTGGCCCTCCGACAATGCATCGCTCCCTCGGTACTGGCCCTCCGACAGTGCAGCACTCCCTCAGTACGGAACCTCTGACAATGCAGCGCTCCCTCGGTACTGCCCCTCCGACAGTGCAGCACTCCCTCGGTACTGTACCTCCGACAGTGCAGCGCTCCCTCGGTACTGGCCCTCCGACAGTGCAGCGCTCCCTCGGTACTGGCCCTCCGACAGTGCAGTGCTCCCTCGGTACTGACCCTCCGACAGTGCAGCGCTCCCTCGGTACTGACCCTCCGACAGTGCAGCACTCCCTCAGTACTGCCCCTCCGAAAGTGCAGCGCTCCCTCGGTACTGGCCCTCCGACAGTGCAGCGCTCCCTCGGTACTGGCCCCCCGACAGTGCGGCACTCCCTCGGTACTGCACCTCCGACAGTCCAGCACTCCCTCAGTACTGCCCCTCCGACAGTGCAGCGCTCCCTCGGTACTGACCCTCCGACAGTGCAGAGCTCCCTCGCTACGGAACCTCCGACAGTGCAGCACTCCCTCGGAACTGCCCCTCCGACAGTGCAGCGCTCCCTCGGTACTGACCCTCCGACAGTGCAGAGCTCCCTCGGTACGGAACCTCCGACAGTGCAGCACTCCCTCGGAACTGCCCCTCCGACAGTGCAGCACTCCCTCAGTACTGACCCTCCGACAGTGCGGCACTCCCTCGGTACTGGCCCTCCGACAGTGCAGCGCTCCCTCGGTACTGACCCTCCGACAGTGCAGAGCTCCCTCGGTACGGAACCTCCGACAGTGCAGCACTCCCTCGGTACTGACCCTCCGACAGTGCAGCGCTCCCTCGGTACTGACCCTCCGACAGTGCAGCGCTCCCTCGGTACTGACCCTCCGACAGTGCAGAGCTCCCTCGGTACGGAACCTCCGACAGTGCAGCACTCCCTCGGAACTGCCCCTCCGACAGTGCAGCACTCCCTCGGTACTGGCCCTCCGACAGTGCAGCGCTCCCTCGGTACTGGCCCTCCGACAGTGCAGCGCTCCCTCGGTACTGGCCCTCCGACAGTGCATCACTCCCTCGGTACTGGCCCTCCGACAGTGCAGCACTCCCTCGGTACGGAACCTCTGACAATGCAGCGCTCCCTCGGTACTGCCCCTCCGACAGTGCAGCACTCCCTCGGTACTGGCCCTCCGACAGTGCAGCGCTCCCTCGGTACTGGCCTTCCGACAGTGCAGCGCTCACTCGGTACTGACCCTCCGACAGTGCAGTGCTCCCTCGGTACTGACCCTCCGACAGTGCAGCGCTCCCTCGGTACTGACCCTCCGACAGTGCAGCGCTCCCTCGGTACTGACCCTCCGACAGTGCAGCGCTCCCTCGGTACTGACCCTCCGACAGTGCGGCACTCCCTCAGTACTGACCCTCCGACAGTGCAGCGCTCCCTTGGTACTGACCCTCCGACAGTGCAGCACTGCCTCAGTACTGACCCTCTGACAGTGCAGCACTCCCTCGGTACGGAACCTCCGACAGTGCGGCACTCCCTCAGTACTGACCCTCCGACAGTGCAGCGCTCCCTTGGTACTGACCCTCCGACAGTGCAGAGCTCCCTCGGTACTGACCCTCCGACAGTGCGGCACTCCCTCAGTACTGACCCTCCGACAGTGCAGCGCTCCCTTGGTACTGACCCTCCGACAGTGCAGAGCTCCCTCAGTACGGACCCTCCGACAGTGCAGCACTCCCTCGGTACGGAACCTCCGACAGTGCGGCACTCCCTCAGTACTGACCCTCCGACAGTGCAGCGCTCCCTTGGTACTGACCCTCCGACAGTGCAGCGCTCCCTCGGTACGGAACCTCCGACAGTGCGGCACTCCCTCAGTACTGACCCTCCGACAGTGCAGCGCTCCCTTGGTACTGACCCTCCGACAGTGCAGAGCTCCCTCGGTACTGACCCTCCGACAGTGCGGCACTCCCTCAGTACTGACCCTCCGACAGTGCAGCGCTCCCTTGGTACTGACCCTCCGACAGTGCAGAGCTCCCTCAGTACGGACCCTCCGACAGTGCAGCACTCCCTCGGAACTGCCCCTCCGACAGTGCAGCGCTCCCTCGGTACTGACCCTCCGACAGTGCAGCGCTCCCTCGGTACGGAACCTCCGACAGTGCAGCACTCCCTCGGAACTGCCCCTCCGACAGTGCAGCGCTCCCTCGGTACTGACCCTCCGACAGTGCAGAGCTCCCTCGGTACGGAACCTCCGACAGTGCAGCACTCCCTCGGAACTGCCCCTCCGACAGTGCAGCACTCCCTCGGAACTGCCCCTCCGACAGTGCAGCGCTCCCTCGGTACTGACCCTCCGACAGTGCAGCGCTCCCTCGGTACTGACCCTCCGACAATGCAGAGCTCCCTCGGTACGGAACCTCCGACAGTGCAGCACTCCCTCGGAACTGCCCCTCCGACAGTGCAGCACTCCCTCAGTACTGACCCTCCGACAGTGCAGCACTCCCTCAGTACTGACCCTCCGACAGTGCGGCACTCCCTCGGTACTGACCCTCCGACAGTGCAGAGCTCCCTCGGTACGGAACCTCCGACAGTGCAGCACTCCCTCGGAACTGCCCCTCCGACAGTGCAGCGCTCCCTCGGTACTGGCCCTCCGACAGTGCAGCGCTCCCTCGGTACTGGCCCTCCGACAGTGCAGCGCTCCCTCGGTACTGGCCCTCCGACAGTGCAGCGCTCACTTGGTACTGGCCCTCCGACAGTGCAGCGCTCCCTCGGTACTGGCCCTCCGACAGTGCATCGCTCCCTCGGTACTGACCCTCCGACAGTGCAGTGCTCCCTCGGTACTGACCCTCCGACAGTGCAGCGCTCCCTCGGTACTGACCCTCCGACAGTGCAGAGCTCCCTCGGTACGGAACCTCCGACAGTGCAGCACTCCCTCGGTACTGCCCCTCCGACAGTGCAGCACTCCCTCGGTACTGCCCCTCCGACAGTGCAGCACTCCCTCGGTACTGACCGTCCGACAGTGCAGAACTCCCTCGGTATGGAACGTCCGACAGTGCAGAACTCCCTCAGGACTGACCCTCCGACAGTGCAGAACTCCCTCGGTATGGAACCTCTGACAGTACAGCACTCCCTCAGAACTGCCCCTCCGACAGTGCAGCGCTCCCTCGGTACTGACCCTCCGACAGTGCAGCGCTCCCTCGGTACTGACCCTCCGACAGTGCAGAGCTCCCTCGGTACGGAACCTCCGACAGTGCAGCACTCCCTCGGAACTGCCCCTCCGACAGTGCAGCACTCCCTCAGTACTGACCCTCCGACAGTGCAGCACTCCCTCAGTACTGACCCTCCGACAGTGCGGCACTCCCTCGGTACTGGCCCTCCGACAGTGCAGCGCTCCCTCGGTACTGACCCTCCGACAGTGCAGCGCTCCCTCGGTACTGACCCTCCGACAGTGCAGCGCTCCCTCGGTACTGACCCTCCGACAGTGCAGTGCTCCCTCGGTACTGACCCTCCGACAGTGCAGCGCTCCCTCGGTACTGACCCTCCGACAGTGCAGAGCTCCCTCGGTACGGAACCTCCGACAGTGCAGCACTCCCTCGGTACTGCCCCTCCGACAGTGCAGCACTCCCTCGGTACTGCCCCTCCGACAGTGCAGCGCTCCCTCGGTACTGACCGTCCGACAGTGCAGAACTCCCTCGGTATGGAACGTCCGACAGTGCAGAACTCCCTCGGTATGGAACCTCTGACAGTACAGCACTCCCTCAGAACTGCCCCTCCGACAGTGCAGCGCTCCCTCGGTACTGGCCCTCCGACAGTGCAGCGCTCCCTCGGTACTGACCCTCCGACAGTGCAGAGCTCCCTCGGTACGGAACCTCCGACAGTGCAGCACTCCCTCGGAACTGCCCCTCCGACAGTG
The DNA here is from genome assembly GCF_036365525.1 of Heterodontus francisci. NCBI lineage: Eukaryota > Metazoa > Chordata > Chondrichthyes > Heterodontiformes > Heterodontidae > Heterodontus > Heterodontus francisci. Next base: position 224,612,811 of record NC_090372.1, on the reverse strand, counting down.
CAGCACTCCCTCAGTACTGACCCTCCGACAGTGCAGCACTCCCTCAGTACTGACCCTCCGACAGTGCGGCACTCCCTCGGTACTGGCCCTCCGACAGTGCAGCGCTCCCTCGGTACTGACCCTCCGACAGTGCAGAGCTCCCTCGGTACGGAACCTCCGACAGTGCAGCACTCCCTCGGAACTGCCCCTCCGACAGTGCCGCGCTCCCTCGGTACTGGCCCTCCGACAGTGCAGCGCTCCCTCGGTACTGGCCCTCCGACAGTGCAGCGCTCCCTCGGTACTGGCCCTCCGACAGTGCAGCGCTCCCTCGGTACTGACCCTCCGACAGTGCAGCGCTCCCTCGGTACTGACCCTCCGACAGTGCAGCGCTCCCTCGGTACTGACCCTCCGACAGTGCAGTGCTCCCTCGGTACTGACCCTCCGACAGTGCAGCGCTCCCTCGGTACTGACCCTCCGACAGTGCAGAGCTCCCTCGGTACGGAACCTCCGACAGTGCAGCACTCCCTCGGTACTGCCCCTCCGACAGTGCAGCACTCCCTCGGTACTGACCGTCCGACAGTGCAGAACTCCCTCGGTATGGAACGTCCGACAGTGCAGAACTCCCTCAGGACTGACCCTCCGACAGTGCAGAACTCCCTCGGTATGGAACCTCTGACAGTACAGCACTCCCTCAGGACTGACCCTCCGACAGTGCAGAACTCCCTCGGAACGGAACCTCTGACAGTGCAGCACTCCCTCAGGACTGACCCTCCGACAGTGCAGAACTCCCTCGGTACGGAACCTCCGACAGTGCAGCACTCCCTCGGTACTGCCCCTCCGACAGTGCAGCGCTCCGTCGGTACTGACCCTCCGACAGTGCAGCGCTCCCTCGGTACTGGCCCTCCGACAGTGCAGCGCTCCCTCGGTACTGGCCCTCCGACAGTGCAGCGCTCCCTCGGTACTGGCCCTCCGACAGTGCAGCGCTCCCTCGGTACTGGCCCTCCGACAGTGCAGCGCTCCCTCGGTACTGGCCCTCCGACAGTGCATCGCTCCCTCGGTACTGGCCCTCCGACAGTGCATCGCTCCCTCGGTACTGGCCCTCCGACAGTGCAGCGCTCCCTCGGTACTGGCCCTCCGACAGTGCATCGCTCCCTCGGTACTGGCCCTCCGACAGTGCAGCGCTCCCTCGGTACTGGCCCTCCGACAGTGCAGCGCTCCCTTGGTACTGGACCTCCGACAGTGCAGCGCTCCCTCGGTACTGGCCCTCCGACAGTGCATCGCTCCCTCGGTACTGGCCCTCCGACAGTGCATCGCTCCCTCGGTACTGGCCCTCCGACAGTGCAGCGCTCCCTCGGTACTGGCCCTCCGACAGTGCATCGCTCCCTCGGTACTGGCCCTCCGACAGTGCAGCGCTCCCTCGGTACTGACCCTCCGACAGTGCAGCGCTCCCTCGGTACTGACCCTCCGACAGTGCAGCGCTCCCTCGGTACTGACCCTCCGACAGTGCAGCGCTCCCTCGGTACTGACCCTCCGACAGTACAGAGCTCCCTCGGTACTGCCCCTCCGACAGTGCAGCGCTCCCTCGGTACTGCCCCTCGGACAGTGCAGCACTCCCTCGGTACTGCCCCTCGGACAGTGCAGCACTCCCTCGGTACTGCCCCTCCGACAGTGCAGCACTCCCTCGGTACTGCCCCTCCGACAGTGCAGCACTCCCTCGGTACTGCCCCTCCGACAGTGCAGCACTCCCTCGGTACTGCCCCTCCGACAGTGCAGCACTCCCTCGGTACTGACCCTCCGACAGTGCAGAACTCCCTCGGTGTGGAACCTCCGACAGTGCAGAACTCCCTCGGTGTGGAACCTCCGACAGTGCAGAACTCCCTCGGTACGGAACCTCCGACAGTGCAGAACTCCCTCGGTACGGAACCTCTGACAGTGCAGCACTCCCTCAGGACTGACCCTCCGCCAGTGCAGAACTCCCTCGGTTCGGAACCTCTGACAGTACAGCACTCCCTCAGGACTGACCCTCCGACAGTGCAGAACTCCCTCGGTACGGAACCTCTGACAGTGCAGCACTCCCTCAGGACTGACCCTCCGCCAGTGCAGAACTCCCTCGGTACGGAACCTCTGACAGTACAGCACTCCCTCAGGACTGACCCTCCGACAGTGCAGAACTCCCTCGGTACGGAACCTCTGACAGTGCAGCACTCCCTCAGGACTGACCCTCCGACAGTGCAGAACTCCCTCGGTACGGAACCTCTGACAGTACAGCACTCCCTCAGTACTGACCCTCCGACAGTGCAGAACTCCCTCGGTACGGAACCTCTGACAGTACAGCACTCCCTCAGTACTGACCCTCCGACAGTGCAGAACTCCCTCGGTACGGAACCTCTGACAGTGCAGCATTCCCTCAGTAGTGACCCTCAGACAGCGCAGTGTCAGCCTAGATTGTGGAGTGCTACTTGAATAAAGACCTTCCTGACTCTGAGGAGGGAGCAGTACACACTGAGCCATGGCCTCCCTGTGTGAAGATGAGCTTTCACAAAACTCTAGCCTGCGGGTACAGGAAGGCAAATGGAATGTTGGTATCTTTTGCAAGGGAGATGGAGTATAAAAGTAGGGAAGTCTTGCTACAACTGTACAGAGCATAGGTGAGACCGCACCTAGAGTGTTGTGCAGTTCTAGCCTCATTTAAGGAGGGATATACTTGCATTGGAAGTGCAGCACTTTCTCAAGGGACATTAAGGATGGGTAGTAAATACTGGACTAGACAGCGACACCCACATCTCACGAATGAATATATAAAAAGGAAGCAGTCCAGAGGAGTTTCACCAGGTTGATTGCTGGGATGAAGGCGCCATTTGTTGAGGAAAGGTTGAGCAAGTTGGTTCATTGGGGTTTAGAAGAATGAGAGGTGATCTTGTTGAAACATATTAGATTCTGAGGGGGCTTGACAGAGTAGATTCTGAGAGGATGTTTCCCCTCCTGGGTGAATCGAGAATTTGGGGACACGGTTTCAGAACAAGGTGGAGATGAGAAAGAATTTCTTCTCTGAGCATCATTTATCCTTGGAGTAGTCTTCCCCAGGGAGCAGTGGAGTCTGGGTCATTGAATATGTTCAAGGCTGAGTTAGACAGGTTCTTGATCTACAAGGGAGTCAAGTGTTATGGGGGGCAGGGAGGAAAGTGGAGTTGAGGCCACAATCTGATCAGCCATGATCTTATTGAATGGCAGAGCAGACTCGAGGGGCTGAATGGCCTACTCCTGCTCCTAATTCTGATGTTCTTATGTTTTAATCTGATGTCAGTCTCTTTGTCCATCTGTCATAGATTTGTTACGACCAGGTGAGAGGGGTCTAGGGGTTCCCTCTCAGTCTTTGCCTGGTTTAACTGGAACAAGGTTCAACTTTTAAAAAAACACCGTGTTTTAGCTCCCCCTTTGTGAATCCTTGTTCACCACTTTCCAATGGTAAGGCAAAGAAATCAATTCAGACAGGTTTTCTTAGATTTAATACAAGAAAAGTAGAAGTTTATTAATCCTAAACTGTAAGCCGGTCACCGACTACAAATATGCGACGTGACCACGCGATAAATACACACGCCAATAGAGACATAAAAGTAGAAAAGAGTAAAGGGATGGGTTTCTATTTTACTGGCCTTTGAGTTTGCTGTGAACTCTTTTGTTGCCGGTCAGACTTGCAATTCGTTGGGGCCCAGTTCACTCTTCAACGTGTTCCGATTTTCTCTCTTGAGATTTACGTGTCTTCCCTGGGTTCAGTAGCTTGGGAGAAATAGAGAGAGAGAGAGATAGCGGCTTCCTTGATCCAGGTTCCAGTTCAAACTGCCTTTTGTCATTCTCTGTGGTACAATTAAAAAAAAAAACAGGTTGCCCAGCAGATTAGTCATATGACTAGCTGGTTAGACCACTTCTGTTTTTGGATTCTGCCATCTTAGCAGTCATCCTGGAATGTGATCTTCCTCACTGTCAATGTCTGGTGATCACAGCTCATTTTGGCTTAAGTGGACCCAGGGAATAGTCCTTTGTCTCTCCAAGCACTGTCTGTTAGTATGCAAATGTTTTTCCAGCCAAGTGTCTGGTGATTTTTTTTTTGAACAAGTCCTTCTTCACTCCAGCAACAGTTTAAAATCAAAGTTCATATTGCAAAATTAATATGCCTCATTCTTGGCAGGTGGGGGTCTGCATGACAGTTTGGTTTGAAGAAGTTCTCTACATTTACCTTTTAGAAGCATACAAAGGGTCCTGAATCTTAGTAAAGGACACTACGAAGGTATGAGGCGCGAGTTGGCTATGATGGATTGGGAAACGTTACTTAAAGGGATGACGGTGGATAGGCAATGGCAAACATTTAAAGAGCACATGATGAACTGCAACAATTGTTTATCCCTGTCTGCCGCAAAAGTAAAACGGGAAAGTTAGCCAAACCATGGCTTACAAGGGAAACTAGAGATAGCATTAGATCCAAGGAAGAGGCATATAAATTCACCAGAAAACAACAACAGACCTGAGGATTGGGAGCAGTTTAGAATTCAGCAAAGGAGGACCAAGGGATTGATGAAGAAGGGGAAAATAGAGTACGAGAGCAAGCTTGTGGGGAAGATAAAAACTGACTGTAAAAGTTTCTATAGGTATGTGAAGAGAAAAAGATTGGTGAAGACAAATGTAGGTCTCTTACAGTCAGAACCAGTGGAATTTATTATGGGGAATAAAGAAATGGCTGACCAACTAAATGCATTATTTGGTTCTGTCTTCACAAAGGAGGACACAAATATCATACCAGAAATGTTGGGGAACACAGGGCTTGGGGAGAGGGAGGAACTGAAAGAAATCAGTATTATTGGAGAAGTGGTGTTGGGGAAATTAATGGGATTGAAGGCCGATAAATCCCCAGGGCCTGATGGTCTGCATCCCAGAGTACTTAAGGAAGTGGCCCTAGAAATAATGGATGCATTGGTGGTCATCTTCCAAGATTCTATAGACTCTGGAGTTCCTACAGATTGGAGGGTAGCTAATGTAATCCCACTATTTAAAAAGGGAGGTAGAGAGAAAACAGGAAATTATAGACCAGTCTAGTAATGGGTACTGGGGAAACCAGTAGTGGGGAAAATTCTAGAGTCCATTATCAAAGATTTTATAGCAGAGCACTTGGAGAACAGTGGTAGAATTGGACAGAGTCAGCATGGATTGACGAAAGGGAAATCATGCTCGACAAATCTACTAGAATTCTTCGAGGATGTAACTAGTAGAGTTGATGAGGGGGAGCCAGTGGATGTGGTTTATTTGGACTTTCAGAAGACTTTCGACAAAGTCCCACATAAGAGATTAGTGTGTAAAATTAAAGCACATGGGATTGGGTGTAGTGTATTGCAATGGATAGAAAATTGGTTGGCAGACAGGAAGCAAAGAGTAGGAATAAACGTGTCTTTTTCCAAATGGCAGGCAGTAACTAGTGGGGTACCGCAGGGATTGGTGCTAGGACCCCAGCTATTCGCAATATATATTAATTGTCCTAGGCTCAACCATCTTCAGCTGCTTAATCAATGACCTTCCTTCAATCATAAGGTCAGAAGTGGGGATGTTCGCTGATGATTTTAAATGTTCAGCAACATTCGTGACTCCTCAGATACTGAAGCAGTCCGTGTAGAAATGCAGCAAGACCTGGACAATATCCAGCCTTGGGCTGACAAGTGGCAAGTAACATTAGCGCCACACAAGTGCCTGGCAATGACCATCTCCAGCAAGAGGGAATCTAACCATCTCCCCTTGATATTCAATGGCATTACCTTCGCTGAATCCCTCACTATCAACATCCTGGGGGCTACCATTGACCAGAAACTGAACTGGAGTAGCCATATAAATATTGTGGCTACGAGAGCAGGTCAGAGGCTAGGAATCCTGAGGCGAGTAACTCACCTCCTGACTCCCCAAAGACTGTCCACCATCTACAAGGCACAAGTCAGGAGTGTGATGGAATACTCTCCACTTGCCTGGATGGGTGCAGCTCCAACAACAGTCAAGAAGCTCGACCCCATCCAGGACAAAGCAGCCCACTTGATTGGCACCCCATCTACAAACATTCACTCCCTCCACCACCGACACACTGTGGCAGCAGTGTGTACCATCTACAAGATGAACTGCAGCAACGCACCAAGGCTCCTTAGACAGCACCTTTCAAACCCGCGACCTCTACCACCTCGATGAACAAGGGCAGCAAATACATGGGAACACCACCACCTGCAGTTCCCCTCCAAGTCACACATCATCCTGACTTGGAACTATATCGCCGTTCCTTCACTGTCGCTGGGTCAAAATCCTGGAACTCCCTTCCTAACAGCACTGTGGGTATACCTACCCCAAATGGACTGCAGCAGTTCAAGAAGGCAGCTCAGCACCACCTTCTCAAGGACAATTAGGGATGGGCAATAAATGCTGGCCTAGCCGACATCCCATGAATGAGCAAAGAACAGTACAGCACAGGAACAGGCCATTCGGCCCTCCAAGCCTGCACCGATCTTGATGCCTGCCTCAACTAACACCTTCTGCACTTCCGGGGCCCATATCCCTCTATTCCCATCCTATTCATATATTTGTCAAGATGTCTCTTAAACGTCGCTATCATATCTGCTTCCACCACCTTCCCTGGCAGCAAGTTCCAGGCACTCACCACCCTCTGTGTAAAAAACTTGCCCCGCACATCCCCTCTAAACTTTGCCCCTCGCACCTTAAACCTTTGTCCCCTAGACTCTTTCACCCTGGGAAAAAGCTTCTGACTATCCACTCTGTCCATGCCGCTTATAACTTTGTAAACCTCGATCATGTCGCCCCTCCACCTCCGTCGTTCCAGTGAAAACAATCCGGGTTTATCCAACCTCTCCTCATAGCTAATGCCCTCCAGACCAGGCAACATCCTGGTAAACCTCTTCTGTACCCTCTCCAAAGCCTCCACGTCCTTCTGGTAGTGTGGCGACCAGAATTGCACACAATATTCTAAGTGTGGCCTAACTAAAGTTCTGTACAGCTGCAGCATGACTTGCCTATTTTTATACTCTCTGCCCCAACCAATGAAGGTAAGCATGCCGTATGCCTTCTTGACTACCTTATCCACCTGCGTTGCCACTTTCAGTGACCTGTGGACCTGTACGCCCAGATCTCTCTGCCTGTCAATACTCCTAAGGGTTCTGCCATTTATTGTATACCTCCCACCTGCATTAGACCTTCCAAAATGCATTACCTCACATTTGTCCGGATTAAACTCCATCTGCCATTTCACCGCCCAAGTCTCCAACCGATCTATATCCTGCTGTATCCTCTGACAATCCTCATCACTATCCGTAACTCCACCAACCTTTGTGTTGTCCGCAAACTTACTCATCAGTATCGGAATGAATAAATTTTTAAAAAAGAGGCTGCCAATATCCCTTTAACAAATCTGTTTTTGTAAGAAACGTGGCACTGCCCACTCTATCAATATAGTCTTCCAAGCAAGGAATTGGGTAGGAGTCTGCCTTTGTTACTGCATTTACCTTTCTGTAGTCTATGCAGAATCTAATTGAACCGTCAGGTTTAGGCACTAATACTACTAGCGAACTCCAGCTGCTTTGACTGGTTTCAATTAGGCACTTTTCCAACATTTACTGGGTTCTGCTTTTACCTGAGACTGTTTCACTGGACTTAAGCAGTAAGAATGCTGTTTTATAGGAAAGATTCCCCTCTATCCACAACATGTGTGGCTAAGGTTGTATATCCTGGCTTATCCCTACAGGCTCTTTTAAATGCTGTGAATATTCTGGTTAGGTCTTCTCGTTGTTCTGCAGCTAAACATGAATGCATAGAACCACAGGACATATAGAAAAGTTATGGCACAGAGGAGGCCATTCAGCCCATCATCGCTGCACCAGCTGAAAAAACTAGCCACCAATCTAATCCCACCTTCCAGCACTTGGTCTGTATCCTTGCAGGTTGCAGCACTTCGGGTTCATGTCCAGGTACCTTTTCGTGTCCAATCTTCCTAGCTGTTCAGTATTAGCTAACTGGATAATCGGAGGTTCAATTTGAGAATTATCCAGGCCTCCTTCTGCTTCATCCTCACTGTCCTTTTCCTTCTCAACAGTCCCCATTATCTGACATACATGTTCTTGCTTATCCTCCTCCCGGCAATGATATAGTTTCAACATATTGATATGATACAGCCAATTCTTTTTCCAGCGGTCTGGGGTGTCAATCAAATAATTTATTCACCAATTCTTTTGGCTATTTTATACGGACCACTGAACCGTGCTTTCAGCTGTTCACCCTGTATAAGCAGTAATACTAACACCACATACCCTGGTTGAAATGTTCGGGTCTTGGCATGCTTGTCTGCCCATTTCTTCATGGTTGTTTGGGAAGCTCTCAGGTGTTCCTGAGACACTTTGAAAGCTCTCATGAGCCGCTCCTGGAACACAGATACATAATCTAATACAGAAGATTCGTCCCTCTGTCCTAAAAACTTTTCTTTAAATAGTTTGAGAGGATCTCATCTCATGCCCATAAACTAATTCAAAAAGACTAAAACTGGTAGACTCATTAGGTGAATCCCTAGTGTCAAACAAAAGAAATTCTGGCCCTTTATCCCAATTCCCTGATCATCATTTTGAGGGTCTGATGGTACCTTTCTAAAGCTCCCTGTGTCTGTGGGTGGTTTGCTGAAGACTTTAACTGTGTTGTACCCAGATTACTCATAACTTCCTGAAAAATTTTAGACATAAACTTGGAACCTTGATCCGACTGAATTTCAATCAGTAATCCATATCTCGTGAAGAACTGGGTTAACATCTCTCTCACTACCTGAGCAGAAATTGTTCTCAAGGGAATGGCCTCTGGGAACTGAGTAACCATATCATAGAAACATAGAAATTAGGAGCAGGAGTAGGCTATTCGGCCCTTCGGCCCTGCTCCGCCATTCAAAAAAGATCATGGCTGATCGTCTAATTCAGTACCCTGTTCCCACTTTCTCCCCATATCCCTTGATCCCTTTGGCATTAAGAAATATATCTATCTCCTTCTTGAATATATTTAATGACTTGGCCTCCACTGCCTTCTGTGGTAGAGAATTCCACAGGTTCACCACCCTCTGAGTGAAGAAATTTCTCTTCATCTCGGTTCTAAATGGCATACCCCGTATCCTGAGACTGTGACCCCTGGTTCGGGACTCCCCAGTCGTCGGGAACATCCTCCCTGCATCGAGTCTGTCTAGTCCTGTTAGAATTTTATAGGTTTTTATAAGATCCCCTCATTCTTTTAAACTCTAGTGAATATAGGCCTAGTTGACCCAATCTCTCCTCATACATCAATCCTGCCATCCCAGGAATCAGCCGAGTAAATCTTCTTTGCACTTCCTCCATGACAAGAACATCCTCAGATAAGGAAGCCAAAACTGCACACAATATTCCAGATGTGGTCTCACCAAGGCTCTGTTTAACTGTAGTAAGACATCCTTGCTCCTGTACTCAAATCCTCTTGCAATGAAGGCCAACCTACCATTTACTTTCCTAACTGCTTACTGCACCTGAATGCTTGCTTTCAACGACTGGTGTACAAGGACACCCAGGTCTCGTTGTACCTCCCCCTTTCCCAATCTATCACCATTCAGATAATAATCTGCCTTTCTGTTTTTACAACCAAAGTGGATAACCTCACATTTATCCATGTTTTACTGCATCTGCCATGCATTTGCCCACTCACCTAACTTGTCCAAATCACATTGGCGCCTCTTTGCATCCTCATCACGGCTCACATTCCCCCCCCCACAACCCCAGCTTTGAGTCGTCTGCAAACTTGGAAATGTTACATTTAGTTCCCCCAAGTCATTCATATATATTGTGAATAGCTGGGGCCCAAGCACTGCTCCCTGTGATACCCCACTAGTCACTGCCTGCCACCCAGAAAAAGACCCGTTTATTCCTACTCTCTGTTTTCTGTCTGTCAACCAATTCTCAATCCATGCCAGTATATTACCCCCAATCCCATGTGCTTTAATTTTGCACACTAACCTCTTATGTGGGACCTTATCAAAAGCCTTCTGAAAATCCAAATACACCACATCCACTGGTTCTCCCTTATCTATTCTACTAGTTCCATCCTCAAAAACTCCAGTAGATTTGTTAAGCATAATTTCCCTTTCGTAAACCCATACTGACTTTGTCCAATCCCATTTATGCTTTCCAGGTGTTCTGCTATCACATCCTTTATAATAGACTCTGGCATTTTCCCCACTACTGATATAAGGCTCACTGGTCTGTAATTCCCTGTTTTTATCTCCCTTTTTTAAATAGTGGGGTTACATTTGCCACCCTCCAATCTGTAGGAACTGCTCCAGAGTCTATAGAATTTTGGAAGATGATCACCAATGCATCCACTATTTTTAGGGCCACTTCCTTTAGTACTCTGGGATGTAGATTATCAGGCCCTGGGGATTTGTCAGCCTTTAACCCCATTAATTTCCCTAGCACTATTTTTTTTACTATTACTGATTTCCTTCAGTTCCTCCCTCTCATTAGACCCTTGGTTCCCTAACATTTCTGGGAGGTTATTTGTGAAGACAGAACCAAATCCACAATCCATATTAGTGAGTATATTATTGGTGTCCCACTTTTGTTTTCAGTAAAGGTCCTACACAGTCTACCAACACCTTACTAAATGGTTCCCCAAAAACTGGTATGGGAATTTGAGGTGCCGGTTTTATGGCGCGTTGCGGTTTTCCCACAATCTGACATGTATGGGATGTTTTACAAAACTGCACCACGTCCTCGGAAAGACCTGGCCAGTAGTAGTGTCAACCTATATGTGATTTGGTCTTCCGGATCCCCACATGATCCGCCATAGAAATTTCATGCGCTATCCTTAATATTTCTCAGTGATACTTTGGCGGTACCACTATCTGATGAACAACCATCTATCCTTTGTCCACAGGTCTGTGAGGAGGTCTCCATTTCTTTATCAGAATCCCATCTTTAATATAATAGTCTTCTGGAACTCCTTTTGCCTCAACTTCTGTTAGAGCTGATTGTGCCACTTTATTTAACTCTGGATCAGTTTGCTGAGCTGTGATCAGAGAAGACTTGCTGAACATTTTCTTCAGATCAGCCAAATCCCCAAAGAAAGTTTCAGATATTCGACTATTTGTCTGTGGTGCTAATTTTAGCTCCCATAATGGAACTTGTTTAACCATTCCTCAGTTCACTAAACATTAAGGACAAATTCCTGGAACCTGTTCCTGCAACTGTTCTTTCTCTTTACCTTCACCTGGTTTTTCCGTGACTACTGGAGAAGTTACTACCTTCGTTCTGGCCAAATCATTCCCCAGGAATAGGTCAACTCCATCTACAGGCAAACTATGTAGAACTCCTACAGTTAATATTCCAGACATTAGGTCACACTCGAGGTGCACTTGATACAAAGGTACATGTATATACTCCCCGCCAATACCATTCACTAAAACTTCAGCATTCAATGTGCTCTCTGGCAGAAAGGCCATGCCTTTCCCCAACAAAAGAGTTGGGTGGCTCCTGTATCCCTAAGTATAATTATAGGTTTACCTGCCTCACTTGAGGGATAAGGAGTTACTTTTCCTTTTGACAAGAATTCCCTATAACTCTCAGCTATCTTGTTCACGTTCCCCGCACTCACAGCGGTTTTTGTACTTGCCCTAACAGCTGCAGTCAGAGTTACGGCCTGATCTGTCGGACTCCTAGTCAGGATCCTTTCTCTGCATTGGCCTTGTGCACCCCAATAAATCCCATGGGTTTACCCCGCAACCTCCAGCATTCTGCACGAAGGTGTCCCACCTTGTGACAATGTAACACTTAGGCTTTCAGACATCACTTCCACCCTCAGCACCTTCCTGTCTGGCCTGAGGAGGAGATCCTAGGGCGTTCCCTGCTGGCCCTTCTTGTCCCTGGCGACTTGCCTTCCTTTCACCCTCCCACCTTGCATCCTTCTTGGCTTTCTGGGTGTGATGGGAAAAGGGTTTGGGCTTATAAATAAGATCGTAATCATCAGCGATCTCAGCTGCCTATCTGACTGTTGAAACCTTCTGGTTCTCTACATGGGTTCTTATTAACGGAGGAAGTGAATTTTTAAATTCTTCCAGGAGAATTAGTGATGAATGGTGCCTGTGACCAGTGGTGTACCACAGGGATCGGTGTTGGGACCCTTGCTGTTTGTAGTGTACATTAATGATATTCTTTCTTTTGGGCCTCCTTATCTCGAGAGACAATGGATACGCGCCTGGAGGTGGTCAGTGGTTTGTGAAGCAGCGCCTGGAGTGGCTATAAAGGCCAATTCTGGAGTGACAGGCTCTTCCACAGGTGCTGCAGAGAAATTTGTTTGTTGGGGCTGTTGCACAGTTGGCTCTCCCCTTGCGCCTCTGTCTTTTTTCCTGCCAACTACTAAGTCTCTTCGACTCGCCACAATTTAGCCCTGTCTTTATGGCTGCCCGCCAGCTCTGGCGAATGCTGGCAACTGACTCCCACGACTTGTGATCAATGTCACACGATTTCATGTCGCGTTTGCAGACGTCTTTATAACGGAGACATGGACGGCCGGTGGGTCTGATACCAGTGGCGAGCTCGCTGTACAATGTGTCTTTGGGGATCCTGCCATCTTCCATGCGGCTCACATGGCCAAGCCATCTCAAGCGCCGCTGACTCAGTAGTGTGTATAAGCTGGGGGTGTTGGCCGCTTCAAGGACTTCTGTGTTGGAGATATAGTCCTGCCACCTGATGCCAAGTATTCTCCGAAGGCAGCGAAGATGGAATGAATTGAGACGTCGCTCTTGGCTGGCATACGTTGTCCAGGTCTCGCTGCCGTAGAGCAAGGTACTGAGGACACAGGCCTGATACACTCGGACTTTTGTGTTCTAATGATATAGACATAAATATAGGAGGTATGATCAGTAAGTTTGCAGATGACATGAAAATTGGTGGTCTTGTAAATAGTGTGGGGGAAAGCCTTAGATTACAGGATGATATAGATGGGCTGGTAAGATGGGTGGAGCTGTGGCAAATGGAATTTAATCCTGAGAAGTTTGAGGTGATGCATTTTGGGAGGACTAACAAGGCAAGGGAATGTACAACGGATGGTCGGACCCTAGGAAGTACAGAGGGACCTTGGTGTACTTGTACATAGATCACTGAAGGCAGCAGCACAGGTAGATAAGGTGGTTAGGAAGGCATATGGGATACTTGCCTTTATTAGCCGAGGCATAGAATATAAGAGCAGGGAGGTTATGATGGAGCTGTATAAAACGCTAGTTAGGCCACAGCTGGAATACTGTGTACAGTTCTGGTCACCACACTATAGGAAGGATGTGATTGTTCTGGAGAGGGTGCAGAGGAGATTCACCAGGATGTTACCTGGGCTGGAGCATTTCAGCTATGAAGAAGGACTGGATAGGCTAGGGTTGTTTTCCTTAGAGCAGAGAAGGCTGAGGAGGGAACCTGATTGAGGTATATAAAATTATGAGGGGCATTGATAGGTTAGATAGGAAGAAACTCTTTCCCTTAGCAGAGAGGTCAATAACCAGAGGGCGTAGATTTAAGGTAAGGGGCAGGAGATTTAGAGGAAATTTGAGGAAAGATTTTTTTCACCCAGAGGGTGGTTGGAATCTGGAACACACTGCCTGAAGTGGTGGTAGAGGCAGGAACCCTCACAACATTTAAGAAGTATATAGATGAGCACTTGAAACGCCATAGCATACAAGGCTACGGGCCAAGTGCTGGAAAATGGGATTAGAATAGTTAGGTGCTTGATGGCCGGCACAGACATGATGGGCCGAAGGGCCTGTTTCTGTGCTGTATAACTCTATGACTCTATTGAGGAGTTGAGGAAAATGGTTGAGCAGTGTGGGATCACTGTATGTGGCAAGGTTAGGAAGTCTGAACTCCTAAGGCTCGTGGCCAACCATTTTTCCCTTGAATCCAAAGAAGCGGAAACAGTGTTCGAAGTAGACCCAGACAGGGTACTGCTAGCAAAGATACAATTGGAGCAGAGGAAACTTGATTTATAAAACAGGAAAAGAGAAAGAGAAAAGGAGAGACAGGAAAAAGAACGAGGCAGGAGAGGGAGAAAGAGAGAGCTTTCCAGAAGGAGCGTGAAAAAATGAAAGGCAAGAGAGGGAGAAAAAGAAGCTGCCAGAAAGAATGCAAAGAAGTAGAGTTGAAGCAGCTTGAGTTAACTCGGGGGTGACAGAGTAACCCCAGTTAAAGCATCAAGTTGTGAACTGACCAAAAATGCTATCCTTGGGGACATATGAATTAGTACCCGAAGCCTATCGCCAAAAGTTTAGAACCCTCAAAAAGCAAGCTAATCAAACTTATCTGGAGTTTGAAAGAAGTAAGCAGCTGGCTTTTGACCAGTGGCTGAGGGCTTTAAAAATACAGCTCAGCTATGAGACTCTCAGAGAAGTAATCCTGTTAGAGGAATTTAAAAACTCTCTCCCACCCTCAATAAAGACCCATGTAGAGGAGCAGCGGGTTCAGGGAGCCTGGCAAGCGGTCGCTCTGGCTGATGAGTTTGCTTTAATTTATAAGTCAGTTTCCCAGGGGAGAACCTACCCTAGTCGCCCCCATAAATCCGAAAAGGACAAAGGGTGGGAAGGTGATCTCCACCCAGGCAGTCCTGGAAGAGAAAGGAAAGCAGGAGACACAGGGGGCCTCCTGCAGCCAAAAAGGAAGGTGCTGTGAGCAAGAGTGAGACCAGGAGACCCGTGTGCTTCCATTGTAATAAAGCAGGGCATTTAAAAGCTGACTGTTGGAAACTAAAGGGGAAACTGGTAGGGTTAACCAGGGCACACCCACTCAGTGAAGACGGGACCCAATGGAAAGCACAGCAGAACAAGCTGTGGCTTTAACTGTAGTAAGAGTGCAACCCAGGAAGCTTACAATGGCCAGTGCAGGAAACTTTGATAGGATTCCTGAGGGTTATTAAGGTTTTGTGTCTGAAGGGAAAGTAACCCCATATCCCTCGAGTGGGCCAAGCAAGCCCACAGTGATTCTCAGGGACACAAGATCCCTTTCACTGGGAGAAGGGCTGACCTTTTCCCCAGAGAGCGCCGTGAACACCAGAATGGTGGTGAATGGTTTTGGAGGTCAGTGTATGTCTGTACCTGTACACCGGGTGCACCTGGAGTGCGACCTAGTTTCGGGACCTGTGACCGTAGGGATTGTCCCTAGTTTGCCTGTGGACGGGGTTGACCTGCTCCTAGGTAATGATCTAGTGGGGGTGAAGGTGGTAGTCCCCCCCCCCCCCCCCAGTAGTGAAAGAAAGACCGCAGGAGGTCAGAGAGACAGGGCAGTGGTGGGAGACGGACCCCTGCAGAGTCCCTGAATGTGTAGTGGATCAGACCATGATCAAACCAGCTCCCCCAGAGGAGACTACATTGACACTACAGGCAGATGACCATGAGGTCTGTCTGTCCGAGACTTTCTTTGGAAAGTTAGGAGACCCAGGGAATTAATTAAATGGATTTTCTCTCGCTTAGGCTCAGCGAGCCGACCCAGTATTGCGAGAGTTAGCACAGGCTGCCCAGTCTGAAAGTGAAGCAGAGGGAGTCCCTGATTGCTACTATTTAAAGAATGAGGTACTGAAGAGAAAATGGAGTTCTCCTCACAGACCTGAGAGCAAGGAGTGGACAGTAATTCTCCGGTTAGTGGTGTCACAGAGGTACCGGGGAGAAATATTAAGAAGGGCCCACGAGACTACAGTAGCTGTACATGCCGGTATACGAAAGACCAAAGCCCGCATAAGACAGCAGTTTGACTGGTCAAAACTCCACAAAGATGTGGTGGAGTACTGCAGGAGTTCCCACATGTGCCAGGTTGAGGGGAAATCCCAATCTACAGTGAAACCTACACCCCTAAGTCCTGTATCGGTGTTAGGAGGACCCTCCAGCAGAGGGCTGGTGAACTGTAAGGGACCCCCGCCGAGATAAAAGGGGACAGGCAGACAGACACACGACTGACAAAAGTTTAGAAAGCGAAGCGGAAAAAGTGACCAAGAGGGCAAGTTAAAGGAAGTCCGGGAGGAATCCCAGATGAAAACCCCTACTGTCCGGTTAGCCAACTCCGCAAAATATGAAAAGTTAGACCCCACATCCTCCTACGTAAATGCAGACTCTAGAAGCACCCCACCAGAGTTGCTAACCATTTACAGGAACCAGCAGAAGCAAAGAGAGACCTGCTAGGGAGCACAGAAACCATGAGGGTGATGCCTCACACAATTAAAGTTTCACTGGAGAGTGCAGTCGAGTGTGCACAAATACCTACAGGCAGGGGTGTCCCAGAGAACAAAGGGGAGATTAACAAAGAATCCCCCCCCACAGTCAGAGAAAAAGGGAACCACCCATCCCCTTAAATCAAAAGCCTTTGCATGACTCAGCAAAGCACTGAAAGAGAGTTACGGATAGACCCACCCACAACTAACTCTCCTGAAAAAAAATCTCCTCAACAGGAACCAAAACCCTAAACAGTCATGGCAGTGGGAAAACTGAAGAAAAATTTCCCCAAAGAACCACAAAAAGGGGAAATTAAAGCAGCACTGGCACCCAGAAAAGACAATTTTAATTATCTTTAAGATTGATGAATGAATGGGAATGAATGAGAAAAATGCATGGCTTTGTGCATCATATATATATTTTTCTCAGCCCTTTTAATGAAATGTGCCTTTTTTTCAAATCGCATTTCATTCCCCTGGGTGTGGAGGTGTCATACAGGCCCCCACCTGCCAATCATGAGGCACATTAATTTCGCTACATGGACATTAAACTTCAAATTGTTGCTGGGAAGCAGAGAAGGCCTGTTACAAGGAATTACCAGGCCCCTGGCTGGAAAGACATTTTTGCATATTAGCAGACAGTGTTGGAACAAAGGAGCTATCACCTGCTCCCAATGCACATAACAGACATGGTCAGACCAGTTTAATCACATGACTAACTGGCTGTTGCAGAGTTTGAACTGAGAGTTTTAAATTGGAGAAAGTGTTTGAAGACAGGAAGCTCATGGCTCCTGGACTGAAGCAGACCTCCTCTCCTCCTGTCTGCTCCCATCTTTTTCTCACCAGCTTTGGAATCCATTGAAGACAGATGAACCCCAAGAGAGAAAAGTCTCCTACAATGAACAAGGTTTAAAAGAATACTGGGCCCCAACGAAAAGCAAGCATTACCTACAAGCTCGAAGAAATGTAACAGCTCTTCAGATATTGCCTCAAACCTTTCCATTTTATTTCTTTCTTCGACTCTTTACTGTCCCTATCTGCATGTGTATATCACGTATCCATTCTAGCATTGGCGCGTTATGTATCCGTAGACATTAACCGAATTAGTGTTTAAGTTTAATAAAATTTCACCTTTCTTCTTTAAAGCTAAGAAAGCCTGTTTGTGCTTATTTCTTTACCTTATGATTGGAAAGCGGTGAACCAGGATTCACCAAGGGGGAGCTAAAAACACAGTATGTTTAAACAATTAAACCCTGTTACAGTAAGAGTAGTTGAAGACTGAGAGGGAACCATAGACCCCTTTCTCACCTGATCATAACACTATTGATTTTCCAATCTTCCTCCTGCAACCCCCCCCCCCCCCTTGACCCCCCCCTGCCCCCCTCCCCCGTACAGCTAAGCCACTCGTGGTGCCATGGACTTGGCTCTTGCTGCACTCCCCATTGGAACCATCACCCTCGCCAGTACTCTGTTTGGTGAGTGATGCACTCAGGGGACTCCTGCAGTACTTCCCTGGTCCTCCTTGACTGTCTGGTGGTCACCCATTCCCTCTCTGTCTGTACACCCTTAAGCTGCAGGGTGACCACTTCCGGAAACATGCTATGCATGAAGCCTTCAGCTTCATGGATACACCGCAGTGACACCAGCTGATGCTCAAGCTCCGAAACTTGGAAGTTGAGCTCTTCCAGCTGATACCACCTCCTGCACATGTGATTGTCCAGGACATGAAAAGCATCCTGGAGTTCCACATGGAACAAGATGTGCATTCCACAGGTCTGAGGTCCCCTGCCATGCCTCTATTTATTAGACTAACTAAACAATAGAAAAAACTAAAGACTTATTAAGGACTTTTATACGAAAAGGCTCACCAGCTACTCACCAATCAGCACCTTCGCCTATGATGACATCTCTTTGAATGTGTGTTTTCTTTACCTTGCCGCCGTTTGTTTGCACTTCCTCTGCTCTGCTACTCTGCCCACCAACTCATTCAGATCTGACGTCCTTACCTCTGGGCTCTCTCATTCCCTCTATGAAGTCATCTCTCATTCATAACCTTTCAAGATTGGAAAGCTCGCATTTCCTTGGTCTTTCCTTGTAACTCTGGCATGAGCATTGCTCTGCCATGCAAAAATACATAAGGAATTGGAGAAGGAGAAGACCATTCGGCCCATCGAACCTGCTGCCCCATTCAATAAGATCATAGCTGTTCTTCTACCTCAACTCCACTCACCCATCCGATCTCTGTACACATCAGCTCCAGTGTTCAGATATGAACCCATCCAGGCTCAGAACTCAAGGGAGCCAGCAATGCAGCAAGTGCAGCCTCAACACTCCAGATAAAGTGAGGTCAGCTCTTGATCCTGTTGCCATCAGCAGCCATATTGGTCAGGCAGATGCATTGAAGACACACATTGTGTTATTATCCCCATAGTGTGGTCTGATCAGAGCAGTTAATGACCTTGGCTGTACAGTTTGATATTCCACTTGTATTTTGAGGTCAGGACTTTATCAATAGAAATGTCAGGACCTGTTATTAACCCCTGGATTTTCTCTTTGTTCCCTACTCGGAAGCTCTGTGTGACTTGCCCTGTGCAAATAGAGGGAGATGCATCGCACCCAATACCTGCCAATGTCCGTCTGACTACACGGGTAAACAATGTCTCAAAGGTATGTGACACACAGAGACTTTTTTACATGACATGTCCCAAAGGGAACCAGACCATTATCAGGATAGGTGCATATAGATTTTTGAGTAGAATAAGCTAGTTGCCATTATACTGAATGATGTAACATTGATCAAGAATATGCTATAGTTCCCAGGATACAATACACTTCAGAGAGAGGCATAAATGTACAAGACAGATTTTTAATACAGCAGGAAGGTGGGAGTAAAGAAGGAATGTTTATTGTTAAATGATATTCCAGTGTAGATCGGGAATGGGTTCCTTTTGCAATAAAGATCAGAAGCGATAAGATATCAAAGATGCACACAACAAAGACACAGTGGCGCAGTGGTTAGCACCGCAGCCTCACAGCTCCAGCGACCCGGGTTCAGTTCTGGGTACTGCCTGTGCGGAGTTTGCAAGTTCTCCCTGTGACCGTGCCGGTTTCCGCCGGGTGCTCCGGTTTCCTCCCACAGCCAAATACTTGCAGGTTGATAGGTAAATTGGCCATTGTAAATTGCCACTAGTATAGGTAGGTGGTAGGAGAATGGTGAGGATGTGATAGGAATATGGGATTAATGCAGGATTAGTATAAATGGGTGGTTGATGGTCGGCACAGACCCAGTGGGCCGAAGGGTCTGATTCAGTGCTATATCTCTAAATTTAAAAAATTAGATTAAAATTAAAGTGTCATGGCTGTATGCACAGACCACACACAAATGCAGTGGAATGTGGTGCCATGCAAAGTCACATATAAAGTAATACAACATCCTGGGTCTTCTTGGGGTTTTTAATCTAGCCTTGCTGATGCTAGTGTAAGCACTCGATGTGACACACTTTGAAGCTCTTGAGGAGTCCTTGTTATATGAGATCATTTGGTACATATATAACTCATCTACACTGTATATAAGGGATACTGTTCTATTAGCACAATAACTCAATTTAATAAACAGCCTTAACCAGATACTCTTGTGTTCAACAGTCCTCAAACTTGTAAATCAAAAAGAATGACAATATTTTATAATATCCCCATATAAGGACAATAGGGATATATGACAATATCCTGTAATACCCCACATACGTGCAATGGCAATATTTGGAAGTTTTCTGTTGTGGCCCTCATAAGGGTAATGGAGAGATAAGACATTGCCCTATGTGAGGGAGTGCAGGATAATGTGGATATAAGACAATATTCTATGATAACCCACACTAATGCAATGGGGGGTAAATGACAATATCATCGAATAACCCCACATAAGGGCAATGGGATATATGACAATATCTTCTATTACCCCACGTATGGGCAATGGAGATACATGGCATCCTACAATAACCTATGTAAAGGTAATGGGCATATCTGATATCATAAAATATCCTATATTACCGCCACAGAAGGGCAATGGGGATATCTTATATAAAGGGTGCAACTGTAATTATGGGTTACTTTAATCTACATTGGGCAAAAAAATTAGCAATAATACTGCAGAGGAGGAATTCCTGGAGTGTGTACGTGATGGTTTTTTGGACCAATACGTTGAGGAACAAACTAGGGAACGGGCCATCCTAGACTGGGTATTGTGTAATGAGAAAGGATTAGTTAACAATCTTGTTGTGCAGGGTCCCTTGGGGAAGAGTGACCATAACATGACAGAATTTATGGCGGCACAGTGGCGCAGTGGTTAGCACCGCAGCCTCACAGCTCCAGGGACCCGGGTTCAATTCTGGGTACTGTCTGTGTGGAGTTTGCAAGTTCTCCCTGTGTCTGCGTGGGTTTTCTCCGGGTGCTCCGGTTTCCTCCCACAGCCAAAAGACTTGCAGGTTGATAGGTAAATTGGCCATTATAAATTGTCACTAGTATAGGTAGGTGGTAGGGAAATATAGGGACAGGTGGGGATGTTTGGTAGGAATATGAGATTAGTGTAGGATTAGTATAAATGGGTGGTTGATGTTCGGCACAGACTCGGTGGGCCGAAGGGCCTGTTTCAGTGCTGTATCTCTAATCTAATCTAAATTCTTCATTAAGATGGAGAGTGAGAGAGTTGATTCCAAGAATCTAAATAAAGGAAACTATGAAGGTATGAGGCGTGATAGATTGGGGGAACGTTACTTAAAGGGTTGACAGTGGATAGGCAATGGCTAGCATTTAAAGAGCGCATGGATGAATTACAACAATTGTTCATTCCTGTCTGGCGCAAAAATAAAACAGGAAGGGTGGCTCAACCGTGGCTTATAAAAGAAATTAGGGATAATATTAGATCCAAGGAGGGGAAATATAAAATGGCCAGAACAAGCAGCAAACCTGAGGATTGGGAGCAGTTTAGAATTCAGCAAAGAAGGACAAAGGGATTGATTAGGAAGGGGAAAATAGAGTACGAGAGTAAGCTTGCAGAGAACATAAAAACTGACTGTAAAAGCTTCTATAGAGAAAAAGATTAGTGAAGACAAATGCTGGTCCCTTACAATCAGAAACAGGGGAATTTATAATGGGAACAAAGAAATGGCAGACCAATTAAATACATACTTTGGTTCTGTTTTCACAAAGGAGGACACAAATTACCTCCCAGAAATGTTGGGGAACATAGGGTCTAGTGAGAAGGAGGAACTGTGTGAAATCAGTATTAGTAGGGAAATGGTGTTGGGGAAATTGATGGGACTGAAGGCCGATAAATCCCAGGGTCTGATAATCTACATCCCAGAGTACTTAAGGAAGTGGCCCTAGAAATAGTGGATCCATTGCCGGTCATTTTTCAAAATTCCATAGACTCTGAAACAGTTCCAATAGATTGGATGGTAGCTAATGTAACCCCATTACTTAAAAAAGGAGGTCGAGAGAAAACAGTAGGAATAAATGGGTCTGTTTCCAAGTGGCAGGCAGTGATTAGTGGGGTACCGCAGGGATCAGTGCTAGGACCCCAGCTATTCACAATATATATTAATGATATAGATGAGGGTATTAAATGTAATATATCCTAGGTTACCGATGACACAAAGCTGGGTGGGAACGTGAGTTGTGAGGAGGACACAGAGACGCTCCAGTGTGATTTCGACAGGTTGAGTGAGTGGGCAAATACACGGCAGATGCAGTATAATGTGGATAAATGTGAGGCTATCCACTTTGGTGGCAAAAACAGAAAGGCAGATTATTATCTGAACCCAGATAGATTGGGAAAGGGGGAAGTGCAGCGAGACCTGGGTGTCCTTGTGCACCAGTCGCTGAAAGTAAGCATGCAGGTGCAGCAGGCAGTTAAGAAGGCAAATGGTATGTTGGCCTTCATAGCGAGAGGATTCGAATACAGGAGCAAGGATGTCTTGCTGCAATTATACAGGGCCTTGGTGAGACCACATCTGGAGTATTGTGTGCAGTTTTGGTCTCCTTATCTGAGGAAGGATGTTCTTGCTATGGAGGGAGTGCAGCGAAGGTTCACCAGACTGATTCCTGGGATGGCAGGACTGACATATGAAGAGAGATTGAGTCGGTTAGGCTCGTATTCGCTGGAGTTTAGAAGAATGAGAGGTGATCTCATAGAAACCTATAAAATTGTAACAGGACTGAACAGACTAGATGCAGGAAGGATGTTCCCGATGGCGGGGGAGTCCAGGACCAGGGGTCACAATCTAAGGATAAGGGGTAAGCCATTTAGGACTGAGGTGAGAAGAGATTTCTTCACCCAGAGAGTGGTGAACCTGTGGAATTCTTTACCACGAAATACAGTTGAGGCCAAATCATTCAATATATTCAAGAAAGAGTTAGATATAGTTGTTAGGGCTAATGAGATCAAGGGATACCGGGAGGAAGCGGGAACAGGTTACTGAGTTTGGAAGATCAGCCATGATCCAACAACAGTCAAGAAGCTCGACACCATCCAGGACAAAGCAGCCCGCTTGATTGACACCCCATCTACAAACATTCACTCCCTCCACCACCGACGCACAATAGCAGCAGTGTGTACCATCTACAAGATGCACTGCAGCAATGCACCAAGGCTCCTTAGACAGCACCTTCCAAACCCACGACCTCTGCCAACTAGAAGGACAAGGGCAGCAAATACATGGGAACACCACCACCTGCAAATTCCCATTCAAATCACAGACCATCCTGACTTGGAACAATATCGCCGTTGCTTCATTGTTGCTGGGTCAAAATCCTGGAACTCCCTTCCTAACAGCACTGTGGGTGTACCTACCCCAAATGGACTGCAATGGTTCAAGAAGGCAGCTCACCACCACCTTCTCAAGGACAATTAGGGATGGGCAATAAATACTGGCCTGGCCAGTGACGCCCACATCCCATGAATGAATAAAAAAAAAGGAGGTATGATCAGTAAGTTTGCAGATGACATGAAAATTGGTGGTGCTGCAAATAGTGAGAGGGACAGCCTTAGATTACAGGACGATATAGATGGGCTGGTAAGATGGGCGGAGCAGTGGCAAATGGAATTTAATCCTGAGAAGTGTGAAGTGATGCATTTTGGGAGGACTAACAAGGCAAGGGAATATACAATGGATGGTAGGATCCTAGGAAGTACAGAGGGTCGGAGGGACCTTGGTGTACTTGTCCATAGATCACTGAAGGCAGCAGCACAGGTAGATAAGGTGGTTAGGAAGGCATATGGGATACTTGCCTTTATTAGCCGAGGCATAGAATATAAGAGCAGGGAACTGGAGCATTTCAGCTATGAAGAGAGACTGAATAGGCGAGGGTTATTCTCCTTCGAGCAGAGAAGTCTGAGAGTGGACCTGATAGAAGTATACAATATTATGAGGGACATTGATAGGTTAGATAGGAAGAAACTTTTTCCCTTAGCAGAGGGATTAATAACCAGGGGGCATAGATTTAAGGTAAGGGGCAGGAGGTTTAGAGGGGATTTGAGGAAAACATTTTTCACCCAGAGGGTGGTTGGAATCTGGAACACACTGCCTGAAGAGGTGGTAGAGGCAGGAACCCTCACAACATTTAAGAAGTATTTAGATGAGCACTTGAAATGCCATAGCATACAAGGCTACGGGCCAAGTGCTGGAAAATGGAATGAGAATAGTTGGGTGCTTGATGGCTGGCACAGATACGATGGGCCGAAGGGCCTGTTTTTGTGCTGTGGAACTCGATCACTCACTGTATTGAACAGTAAGAATGTGGTGTTACTGTTACAGCCAAGTGTACTCCTCCCTGCCAAAACAAAGGAAAGTGCATTGATGTCAACAAGTGTTTCTGCCCGAGAGGTTGGCGGGGAGCCCGCTGCCAGATCGGTAAGGAACCAATCATATGATAATGTTTGAGAAATACTTTTGGTTTTCTTGCTTTGTGTGGGGTTGATGACGTGTGGGCTACTGAGAGACAGAGAGAGGGAGAAAGAGAGAGAGAGAGAGAGACCACGAGACAGTGAGAGTGAGAGACAGTGAGAGTGAGGGAGACTGTGAGAGAGAGAGAAAGTGAGAGAGAAATAGTGAGTGAGTTACTGCGAAATGGAGAGAAAGGCGACAGAACCAAGATGATTGCACAATGTTCAGCACCATTCGTGCCTCCTCAGATACTGAAGCAGTCCGTGTAGAAATGCAGCAAGACCTGGACAATATCCAGGCTTGGGCTGATAAGTGGCAAGTAACATTCGTGCCACACAAGTGCCAGGCAATGACCATCTACAACAAGAGAGAATCTAACCATCTCCCCTTGACATTCAATTACATTACGATTGCTGAATCCCCCACTCTCAACACCCTAGGGGTTACCATTGACCAGAAACTGAACTGGAGTAGCCATATAAATACCGTGGCAACAAGAGCAGGTCAGAGGCTAGGAATCCTGTGGTGAGTAACTCACCTCCTGACTCCCCAAAGCCTGTCCAGCATCTACAAGGCAGAAGTCAGGAGTGTGATGGAATACTCTCCAATTGCCTGGATGGGTGCAGCTCCAACAACACTCAAGAAGCTCGACACCATCCAGGACAAAGCAGCCCACTTGATTGGCACCCCATCCACAAACATTCATTCCCTCCACCACCGACGCACAGTGGCAGCAGTGTGTACCATCTACAAGATGCACTGCAGCAATGCACCAAGGCTCCTTAGACAGCACCTTCCAAACCCGCAACCTCTACCAACTAGAAGGACAAGGGCAGCAGATGCATGGGAACACCACCACCTGCAAGTTCCCCTCCAAGTCACACATCATCCTGACTTGGAACTATATCGCCGTTCCTTCACTGTCGCTGGGTCAAAATCCTGGAACTCTCTTCCTAACAGCACTGTGGGTGTACCTACCCCACATGGACTGCAGTGTTTCAAGAAGGCAGCTCACCACCACCTTCTCAAGGGCAATTAGGGATAAGTAATTAATGCTGTCCCAGTCAGTGATGCCCACTTCCCATGAATGATTTAAAAAAGAACTCCCTCCTCTGGGAGCATTGGTTTGGATTTTGTGCTCAAGTGTCTGGAGTTGGGACAATCTTCAGAGTCAGTGATAAGAGTGCTATGTACTGAAGCACAGCTGAGAGAGATGGTGATGCAGGTATAACAAAGGAGAAAAAAGACAAGGAGTTACAACAGACTAGTGGAAAAGAATGCAAATAAATGAAGAGGCAGAGACAATGATTGGAGGTTGTTAAAGGGAGAGGGAGTCAGAGCATGGGGGCAGAGATATGAATAAGAAGAGATAGACAGAGAATAGGAGAAAGAAGAAACAGAGAGAAATAGAGAAAGCCAGTGATAGAGCAGAGAGACAGCCGGAGAGCAAATGAGTTGGTAAGCAGCTGTTAGACTGTGTGAATTGGCTCAATGAGTGTGGACAGGTTAGCGTTGGGATTAGTCACCGTGGGTTAGCGCTGGGATTAGTCACCGTGAGTTAGCGCTGGGATTAGTTACTGTGTGTAGGAAACTGGGATTAGTCACTGTGAGTTAGCATTGGGATTAGTTACTGTGAGTTAGCATTGGGATTAGTTACTGTGAGTTAGCGCTGGGATTAGTCACTGTGAGTTAGCATTGGGATTAGTTACTGTGAGTTAGCGCTGGGATTAGTCACTGTGAGTTAGCGCTGGGATTAGTTACTGTGTGTAGGAAACTGGGATTAGTTACTGTGAGTTAGCGCTGGGATTAGTCACTGTGAGTTAGCGCTGGGATTAGTTACTGTGTGTAGGAAACTGGGATTAGTTACTGTGAGTTAGCGCTGGGATTAGTCACTGTGAGTTAGCGCTGGGATTAGTTACTGTGTGTAGGAAACTGGGATTAGTCACTGTGAGTTAGCATTGGGATTAGTTACTGTGTGTAGGAAACTGGGATTAGTTACTGTGAGCTAGCATTGGGATTAGTTACTGTGAGTTAGCGCTGGGATTAGTTACTGTGTGTAGGAAACTGGGATTAGTCACTGTGAGTTAGCGCTGGGATTAGTCACTGTGAGTTAGCGCTGGGATTAGTCACTGTGAGTTAGCGCTGGGATTAGTTACTGTGAGCTAGCATTGGGATTAGTCACTGTGAGTTAGCGCTGGGATTAGTCACTGTGAGTTAGCATTGGGATTAGTTACTGTGTGTAGGAAACTGGGATTAGTCACCGTGAATTAGCGTTGGGATTAGTTACTGTGAGTTAGCGCTGGGATTAGTTACTGTGAGCTAGCATTGGGATTAGTCACTGTGAGTTAGCGCTGGGATTAGTCACCGTGAATTAGCGTTGGGATTAGTTACTGTGTGTAGGAAACTGGGATTAGTCACTGTGAGTTAGCGCTGGGATTAGTCACTGTGAGTTAGCGCTGGGATTAGTCACTGTGAGTTAGCGCTGGGATTAGTCACTGTGAGTTAGCGCTGGGATTAGTCACTGTGAGCTAGCATTGGGATTAGTTACTGTGAGTTAGCGCTGGGATTAGTCACCGTGAATTAGCGTTGGGATTAGTCACTGTGAGTTAGCGCTGGGATTAGTCACTGTGAGTTAGCGCTGGGATTAGTCACTGTGAGCTAGCATTGGGATTAGTTACTGTGAGTTAGCGCTGGGATTAGTTACTGTGTGTAGGAAACTGGGATTAGTCACTGTGAGTTAGCGCTGGGATTAGTCACTGTGAGTTAGCGCTGGGATTAGTCACTGTGAGTTAGCGCTGGGATTAGTCACTGTGAGTTAGCGCTGGGATTAGTCACTGTGAGCTAGCATTGGGATTAGTTACTGTGAGTTAGCGCTGGGATTAGTTACTGTGAGCTAGCATTGGGATTAGTTACTGTGAGTTAGCGCTGGGATTAGTTACTGTGTGTAGGAAACTGGGATTAGTCACTGTGAGTTAGCGCTGGGATTAGTCACTGTGAGTTAGCGCTGGGATTAGTTACTGTGAGCTAGCATTGGGATTAGTCACTGTGAGTTAGCGCTGGGATTAGTTACTGTGAGTTAGCGCTGTGATGAGTCACTGTGAGTTAGCGCTGTGATGAGTCACTGTGAGTTAGCGCTGTGATGAGTCACTGTGAGTTAGCGCTGTGATGAGTCACTGTGAGTTAGCGCTGTGATGAGTCACTGTGAGTTAGCGCTGGGATGAGTCACTGTGAGTTAGCGCTGGGATTAGTCACTGTGCATTAGCGCTGGGATTAGTTACTGTCTGTTAGCGCTGGGATTAGTCACTGTGAATTAGCGCTGGGATTAGTTACTGTCAGTTAGCATTGGGATTACTCATTGTGAGTTAGTGCTGGGATTAGTCACTGTGAATTAGCGCTGGGATTAGTTACTGTGAGTTAGCATTGGGATTAGTCACTGTGAGTTAGTGCTGGGATTAGTCAACGTGAGTTAGCGCTGCGATTAGTTACTGTGAATTAGCGCTGGGATTAGTTACTGTCTGTTAGCATTGGGATTAGTTACTGTGAGTTAGCATTGGGATTAGTCACTGTGAGTTAGTGCTGGGATTAGTCACTGTGAATTAGCGCTGGGATTAGTTACTGTCAGTTAGCATTGGGATTAGTTACTGTGAGTTAGCATTGGGATTAGTCACTGTGCGTTAGCGCTGTGATGAGTCACTGTGAATTAGTGCTGGGATTAGTTACTGTCTGTTAGCATTGGGATTAGTTACTGTGAATTAGCGCTGGGATTAGTTACTGTCTGTTAGCATTGGGATTAGTTACTGTGAATTAGCGCTGGGATTAGTTACTGTCTGTTAGCATTGGGATTAGTTACTGTGAATTAGCGCTGGGATTAGTTACTGTCAGTTAGCATTGGGATTAGTTACTGTGAATTAGCGCTGGGATTAGTTACTGTGAGTTAGCATTGGGATTAGTTACTGTGAGTTAGCAGTGGGATGAGTCACTGTAAATTAGTGCTGGGATGAGTCACTGTAAATTAGTGCTGGGATTAGTCAACGTGAGTTAGCGCTGCGATTAGTTACTGTAAATTAGTGCTGCGATTAGTCACTGTGAATTAGTGCTGGGATGAGTCACTGTGAGTTAGTGCTGGGAGGAGTCACTGTAAATTAGTGCTGGGATGAGTCACTGTAAATTAGTGCTGGGATGAGTCACTGTAAATTAGTGCTGGGATGAGTCACTGTAAATTAGTGCTAGGATGAGTCACTGTAAATTAGTGCTGGGATGAGTCACTGTAAATTAGTGCTGGGATGAGTCATTGTGAGTTAGTGCTGGGATGAGTCACTGTAAATTAGTGCTGGGATGAGTCACTGTAAATTAGTGCTAGGATGAGTCACTGTGAGTTAGTGCTGTGATGAGTCACTGTAAATTAGTGCTGGGATGAGTCACTGTAAATTAGTGCTGGGATGAGTCATTGTGAGTTAGTGCTGGGATGAGTCACTGTAAATTAGTGCTGGGATGAGTCACTGTGAGTTAGTGCTGGGATGAGTCACTGTGAGTTAGTGCTGGGATGAGTCACTGTAAATTAGTGCTGGGATGAGTCACTGTAAATTAGTGCTGGGATGAGTCACTGTAAATTAGTGCTGGGATGAGTCACTGTAAATTAATGCTGGGATGAGTCACTGTGAGTTAGTGCTGGGATGAGTCACTGTGAGTTGGTGCTGGGATAAGTCACTGTAAATTAGTGCTGGGATGAGTCACTGTAAATTAGTGCTGGGATGAGTCACTGTAAATTAATGCTGGGATGAGTCACTGTGAGTTAGTGCTGGGATGAGTCACTGTGAGTTAGTGCTGGGATTCGTCACTGTAAATTAGTGCTGGGATAAGTCACTGTAAATTAGTGCTGGGATGAGTCACTGTAAATTAGTGCTGGGATGAGTCACTGTGAGTTAGTGCTGGGATGAGTCACTGTAAATTAATGCTGGGATGAGTCACTGTGAGTTAGTGCTGGGATGAGTCACTGTGAGTTGGTGCTGGGATAAGTCACTGTAAATTAGTGCTGGGATGAGTCACTGTAAATTAGTGCTGGGATGAGTCACTGTAAATTAGTGCTAGGATGAGTCACTGTAAATTAGTGCTGGGATGAGTCACTGTGAGTTGGTGCTGGGATGAGTCACTGTAAATTAGTGCTGGGATGAGTCACTGTAAATTAGTGCTGGGATGAGTCACTGTAAATTAATGCTGGGATGAGTCACTGTGAGTTAGTGCTGGGATGAGTCACTGTGAGTTGGTGCTGGGATGAGTCACTGTAAATTAGTGCTGGGATGAGTCACTGTGAGTTAGTGCTGGGATGAGTCACTGTAAATTAGTGCTGGGATGAGTCACTGTAAATTAGTGCTGGGATGAGTCACTGTAAATTAGTGCTGGGATTTGTCACTGTAAATTAGTGCTGGGATGAGTCACTGTAAATTAGTGCTGGGATGAGTCACTGTGAGTTGGTGCTGGGATGAGTCACTGTAAATTAGTGCTGGGATGAGTCACTGTGAGTTAGTGCTGGGATGAGTCACTGTAAATTAGTGCTGGGATGAGTCACTGTAAATTAGTGCTGGGATGAGTCACTGTAAATTAGTGCTGGGATTTGTCACTGTAAATTAGTGCTGGGATGAGTCACTGTAAATTAGTGCTGGGATGAGTCACTGTAAATTAGTGCTGGGATGAGTCACTGTAAATTAGTGCTGGGATGAGTCACTGTGAGTTGGTGCTGGGATGAGTCACTGTAAATTAGTGCTGGGATGAGTCACTGTAAATTAGTGCTGGGATGAGTCACTGTGAGTTGGTGCTGGGATAAGTCACTGTCAGTTAGTGCTGGGATGAGTCACTGTAAATTAGTGCTGGGATGAGTCACTGTGAGTTGGTGCTGGGATAAGTCACTGTCAGTTAGTGCTGGGATGAGTCACTGTAAATTAGTGCTGGGATGAGTCACTGTGAGTTGGTGCTGGGATAAGTCACTGTAAATTAGTGCTGGGATGAGTCACTGTAAATTAGTGCTGGGATTTGTCACTGTAAATTAGTGCTGGGATGAGTCACTGTAAATTAGTGCTGGGATGAGTCACTGTAAATTAGTTCTGGGATGAGTCACTGTAAATTAGTGCTGGGATGAGTCACTGTAAATTAGTGCTGGGATGAGTCACTGTGAGTTGGTGCTGGGATAAGTCACTGTAAATTAGTGCTGGGATGAGTCACTGTAAATTAGTGCTGGGATGAGTCACTGTAAATTAGTGCTGGGATTTGTCACTGTAAATTAGTGCTGGGATGAGTCACTGTAAATTAGTTCTGGGATGAGTCACTGTAAATTAGTGCTGGGATGAGTCACTGTAAATTAGTGCTGGGATGAGTCACTGTGAGTTGGTGCTGGGATGAGTCACTGTGAGTTGGTGCTGGGATAAGTCACTGTAAATTAGTGCTGGGATGAGTCACTGTAAATTAGTGCTGTGATTTGTCACTGTAAATTAGTGCTGGGATGAGTCACTGTAAATTAGTGCTGGGATGAGTCACTGTAAATTAGTTCTGGGATGAGTCACTGTAAATTAGTGCTGGGATGAGTCACTGTAAATTAGTGCTGGGATTAGTCACTGTGAGTTGGTGCTGGGATGAGTCACTGTAAATTAGTGCTGGGATGAGTCACTGTAAATTAGTGCTGGGATTTGTC
This sequence comes from Heterodontus francisci, assembly GCF_036365525.1. NCBI lineage: Eukaryota > Metazoa > Chordata > Chondrichthyes > Heterodontiformes > Heterodontidae > Heterodontus > Heterodontus francisci. The sequence continues at coordinate 224,581,944 of NC_090372.1, read as the reverse complement.
ACTGTAAATTAGTGCTGGGATGAGTCACTGTGAGTTAGTGCTGGGATGAGTCACTGTAAATTAGTGCTGGGATGAGTCACTGTAAATTAGTGCTGGGATGAGTCACTGTGAGTTAGTGCTGGGATGAGTCACTGTAAATTAGTGCTGGGATGAGTCACTGTGAGTTAGTGCTGGGATGAGTCACTGTAAATTAGTGCTGGGATTAGTCACTGTGAGTTAGTGCTGGGATTCGTCACTGTAAATTAGTGCTGGGATGAGTCACTGTAAATTAGTGCTGGGATGAGTCACTGTAAATTAGTGCTGGGATTAGTCACTGTGAGTTAGTGCTGGGATGAGTCACTGTAAATTAGTGCTGGGATGAGTCACTGAAAATTAGTGCTGGGATGAGTCACTGTAAATTAGTGCTAGGATGAGTCACTGTAAATTAGTGCTGGGATGAGTCACTGTAAATTAGTGCTGGGATGAGTCACTGTGAGTTAGTGCTGGGATGAGTCACTGTAAATTAGTGCTGGGATGAGTCACTGTAAATTAGTGCTGGGATGAGTCACTGTAAATTAGTGCTGGGATGAGTCACTGTAAATTAGTGCTGGGATGAGTCACTGTAAATTAGTGCTGGGATGAGTCATTGTGAGTTAGTGCTGGGATGAGTCACTGTAAATTAGTGCTGGGATGAGTCACTGTAAATTAGTGCTGCGATGAGTCACTGTGAGTTAGTGCTGGGATTCGTCACTGTAAATTAGTGCTGGGATGAGTCACTGTAAATTAGTGCTGGGATGAGTCACTGTAAATTAGTGCTGGGATGAGTCACTGTATATTAGTGCTGGGATTTATCACTGTAAATTAGTGCTGGGATGAGTCACTGCAAATTAGTGCTGGGATGAGTCACTGTGAGTTAGTGCTGGGATGAGTCACTGTAAATTAGTGCTGGGATGAGTCACTGTAAATTAGTGCTGGGATGAGTCACTGTGAGTTAGTGCTGGGATGAGTCACTGTGAGTTAGTGCTGGGATGAGTCACTGTGAGTTAGTGCTGGGATGAGTCACTGTAAATTAGTGCTGGGATGAGTCACTGTAAATTAGTGCTGGGATGAGTCACTGTGAGTTAGTGCTGGGATGAGTCACTGTAAATTAGTGCTGGGATGAGACACTGTAAATTAGTGCTGGGATGATTCACTGTAAATTAGTGCTGGGATGAGTCACTGTGAGTTAGTGCTGGGATGAGTCACTAAATTAGTGCTGGGATGAGTCACTGTGAGTTAGTGCTGGTATGAGTCACTGTAAATTAGTGCTGGGATGAGTCACTGTAAATTAGTGCTGGGATGAGTCACTGTAAATTAGTGCTGGGATGAGTCACTGTGAGTTAGTGCTGGGATGAGTCACTGTAAATTAGTGCTGGGATGAGTCACTGTGAGTGTGTGCTGGGATGAGTCACTGTAAATTAGTGCTGGGATGAGTCACTGTGAGTTAGTGCTGGGATTCGTCACTGTAAATTAGTGCTGGGATTAGTCACTAAATTAGTGCTGGGATGAGTCACTGTAAATTAGTGCTGGGATGAGTCACTGTGAGTTAGTGCTGGGATGAGTCACTGTAAATTAGTGCTGGGATGAGTCACTGTGAGTTAGTGCTGGGATGAGTCACTGTAAATTAGTGCTGGGATGAGTCACTGTAAATTAGTGCTGGGATGAGTCACTGTGAGTTAGTGCTGGGATGAGTCACTGTAAATTAGTGCTGGGATGAGTCACTGTAAATTAGTGCTGGGATTTGTCACTGTAAATTAGTACTGGGATGAGTCACTGTAAATTAGTGCTGGGATGAGTCACTGTAAATTAGTGCTGGGATGAGTCACTGTAAATTAGTACTGGGATTAGTCACTGTGAGTTAGTGCTGGGATGAGTCACTGTGAGTTAGTGCTGGGATGAGTCACTGTAAATTAGTGCTGGGATGAGTCACTGTGAGTTAGTGCTGGGATGAGTCACTGTAAATTAGTGCTGGGATGAGTCACTGTAAATTAGTGCTGGGATGAGTCACTGTGAGTTAGTGCTGGGATGAGTCACTGTAAATTAGTGCTGGGATGAGTCACTGTAAATTAGTGCTGGGATGAGTCACTGTAAATTAGTGCTGGGATGAGTCACTGTAAATTAGTGCTGGGATGAGTCACTGTGAGTTAGTGCTGGGATGAGTCACTGTAAATTAGTGCTGGGATGAGTCACTGTAAATTAGTGCTGGGATTTGTCACTGTAAATTAGTGCTGGGATGAGTCACTGTAAATTAGTGCTGGGATGAGTCACTGTAAATTAGTGCTGGGATGAGTCACTGTAAATTAGTGCTGGGATTAGTCACTGTGAGTTAGTGCTGGGATGAGTCACTGTAAATTAGTGCTGGGATGAGTCACTGTGAGTTAGTGCTGGGATGAGTCACTGTGAGTTAGTGCTGGGATGAGTCACTGTAAATTAGTGCTGGGATGAGTCACTGTAAATTAGTGCTGGGATTCGTCACTGTAAATTAGTGCTGGGATGAGTCACTGTGAGTTAGTGCTGGAATGAGTCACTGTAAATTAGTGCTGGGATTCGTCACTGTAAATTAGTGCTGGGATGAGTCACTGTAAATTAGTGCTGGGATGAGTCACTGTAAATTAGTGCTGGGATGAGTCACTGTGAGTTAGTGCTGGGATGAGTCACTGTAAATTAGTGCTGGGATGAGTCACTGTGAGTTAGTGCTGGGATTCGTCACTGTAAATTAGTGCTGGGATGAATCACTGTAAATTAGTGCTGGGATGAGTCACTGTGAGTTAGTGCTGGGATGAGTCACTGTAAATTAGTGCTGGGATGAGTCACTGTAAATTAGTGCTGGGATTCGTCACTGTAAATTAGTGCTGGGATGAGTCACTGTGAGTTAGTGCTGGGATGAGTCACTGTGAGTTAGTGCTGGGATGAGTCACTGTAAATTAGTGCTGGGATGAGTCACTGTAAATTAGTGCTGGGATGAGTCACTGTGAGTTAGTGCTGGGATGAGTCACTGTAAATTAGTGCTGGGATGAGTCACTGTGAGTTAGTGCTGGGATGAGTCACTGTGAGTTAGTGCTGGGATGAGTCACTGTAAATTAGTGCTGGGATGAGTCACTGTAAATTAGTGCTGGGATGAGTCACTGTAAATTAGTGCTGGGATGAGTCACTGTAAATTAGTGCTGGGATGAGTCACTGTGAGTTAGTGCTGGGATGAGTCACTGTAAATTAGTGCTGGGATGAGTCACTGTGAGTTACTGCTGGGATGAGTCACTGTAAATTAGTGCTAGGATGAGTCACTGTAAATTAGTGCTGGGATGAGTCACTGTAAATTAGTGCTGGGATGAGTCACTGTGAGTTAGTGCTGGGATGAGTCACTCTGAGTTAGTGCTGGGATGAGTCACTGTAAATTAGTGCTGGGATGAGTCACTGTAAATTAGTGCTGGGATGAGTCATTGTGAGTTAGTGCTGGGATGAGTCACTGTAAATTAGTGCTGGGATGAGTCACTGTAAATTAGTGCTGCGATGAGTCACTGTGAGTTAGTGCTGTGATTCGTCACTGTAAATTAGTGCTGGGATGAGTCACTGTAAATTAGTGCTGGGATGAGTCACTGTATATTAGTGCTGGGATTTGTCACTGTAAATTAGTGCTGGGATGAGTCACTGTAAATTAGTGCTGGGATGAGTCACTGTAAATTAGTGCTGGGATGAGTCACTGTGAGTTAGTGCTGGGATTAGTCACTGTAAATTAGTGCTGGGATGAGTCACTGTAAATTAGTGCTGGGATGAGTCACTGTAAATTAGTGCTGGGATGAGTCACTGTATATTAGTGCTGGGATTTGTCACTGTAAATTAGTGCTGGGATTAGTCACTGTAAATTAGTGCTGGGATGAGTCACTGTAAATTAGTGCTGGGATGAGTCACTGTAAATTAGTGCTGGGATTAATCACTGTGAGTTGGATTTTGGATTAATCATTGTGAATAGGCACCTGGATTAATCACTGTGAGTTGGCACTTGGATTAATCACTGTGAGTCTGCACTTGGATTAATCACTGTGAATAGGCACTTGGATTAATCACTGTGAATAGGCACTTGGATTATTCACTGTGAGTAGGCACCTGGATTAATCACTGTGAGTAGGCACTTGGATTAATCACTGTGAGTCGGCACTTGGATTAATCACTGTGCTTAGGCACTTGGATTAATCACTGTGAGTAGGCACTTGGATTAATCACTGTGAGTCGGCACTTGCATTAATCACTGAGTAGGCACTTGGATTAATCACTGTGAGTCGGCACTTGCATTAATCACTGTGAATAGGCACTTGGATTAATCACTGTGAGTTGGCACTTGGATTAATCACTGTGAGTTAGCACTTGGATTAATCCCTGTGAGTTGGCACTTGGATTAATCCCTGTGAGTTGGCACTTGGATTAATCACTGGAGTTAGCACTTAGATGAATCACTGTGAGTTGGCACTTGGATTAATCACTGTGAGTTAGCACTTGGATTAATCCCTGTGAGTTGGCACTTGGATTAATCCCTGTGAGTTGGCACTTGGATTAATCACTGGAGTTAGCACTTGGATTAATCACTGTGAATAGGCACTTGGATTATTCACTGTGTATAGGCACTTGGATTAATCACTGTGAGTTGGCACTTGGATTAATCACTGGAGTTAGCACTTGGATTAATCACTGGAGTTAGCACTTGGATTAATCACTGTGAATAGGCACTTAGATTAATCACTGTGAGTTGGCACTTGCATTAATCACTGTGAATAGGCACTTGGATTCATCACTGTGAATCGGCACTTAGATTAATCACTGTGAATAGGCACTTAGATTAATCACTGTGAATAGGCACTTGGATTAATCACTGTGAATAGGCACTTGCATTAATCACTGTGAATAGGCACTTAGATTAATCACTGTGAGTTGGCACTTGCATTAATCACTGTGAATAGGCACTTGGATTAATCACTGTGAGTTGGCACTTGGATTAATCACTGTGAGTTGGCACTTGCATTAATCACTGTGAATAGGGACTTAGATTAATCACTGTGAGTTGGCACTTGCATTAATCACTGTGAATAGGCACTTGGATTAATCACTGTGAATAGGCACTTGGATTAATCACTGTGAATAGGCACTTGGATTAATCACTGTGAGTTGGCACTTGCATTAATCACTGTGAATAGGCACTTAGATTAATCACTGTGAGTTGGCACTTGCATTAATCACTGTGAATAGGCACTTAGATTAATCACTGTGAGTTGGCACTTGCATTAATCACTGTGAATAGGCACTTAGATTAATCACTGTGAATAGGCACTTAGATTAATCACTGTGAGTTGGCACTTGCATTAATCACTGTGAATAGGCACTTAGATTAATCACTGTGAGTTGGCACTTGCATTAATCACTGTGAATAGGCACTTGCATTAATCACTGTGAATAGGCACTTGGATTAATCACTGTGAGTTGGCACTTGGATTAATCACTGTGAGTTGGCACTTGCATTAATCACTGTGAATAGGCACTTGGATTAATCACTGTGAGTTGGCACTTGGATTAATCACTGTGAGTTGGCACTTGCATTAATCACTGTGAATAGGCACTTAGATTAATCACTGTGAGTTGGCACTTGCATTAATCACTGTGAATAGGCACTTAGATTAATCACTGTGAGTTGGCACTTGCATTAATCACTGTGAATAGGCACTTGGATTAATCACTGTGAGTTGGCACTTGGATTAATCACTGTGAGTTGGCACTTGCATTAATCACTGTGAATAGGCACTTAGATTAATCACTGTGAGTTGGCACTTGCATTAATCACTGTGAATAGGCACTTAGATTAATCACTGTGAGTTGGCACTTGCATTAATCACTGTGAATAGGCACTTGGATTAATCACTGTGAATAGGCACTTGGATTAATCACTGTGAATAGGCACTTGGATTAATCACTGTGAATAGGCACTTGGATTAATCACTGTGAGTTGGCACTTGCATTAATCACTGTGAATAGGCACTTGGATTAATCACTGTGAATAGGCACTTGGATTCATCACTGTGAGTTGGCACTTGCATTAATCACTGTGAGTTGGCACTTGGTTTAATCACTGTGAGTTGGCACTTGCATTAATCACTGTGAGTTGGCACTTGGTTTAATCACTGTGAGTTGGCACTTGCATTAATCACTGTGAGTTGGCACTTGGTTTAATCACTGTGAGTTGGCACTTGCATTAATCACTGTGAGTTGGCACTTGGTTTAATCACTGGAGTTCGCACTTGGATTAATCACTGGAGTTGGCACTTGGTTTAATCACTGTGAGTTGGCGCTTGGATTAATCACTGTGAGTTGGCACTTGGTTTAATCACTGTGAGTTGGCACTTGGATTAATCACTGTGAGTTGGCACTTGCATTAATCACTGTGAGTTGGCACTTGGATTAATCACTGTGGCTTGTAACTTGGATTAATCACTGTGAGTTTGCACTTGGATTAATCACTGTGAATTGGCACTTGGATTAATCACTGGAGTTGGCACTTGGATTAATCACTGTGACTTGGAACTTGGATTAATCACTGGAGTTAGCACTTGGATTAATCACTGGAGTTGGCACTTGCATTAATCACTGGAGTTAGCACTTGGATTAATCACTGTGAGTTGGCACTTGGATTAATCACTGTGAGTTGGCACTTGGATTAATCACTGGAGTTAGCACTTGGATTCATCACTGTGAGTTGGCACTTGCATGAATCACTGTGAGTTGGCACTTGGATTAATCACTGTGAATAGGCACTTGGATTAATCACTGTGAGTTGGCACTTGGATTCATCACTGTGAATAGGCACTTGGATTAATCACTGTGAATAGGCACTTGGATTAATCACTGTGAGTTGGCACTTGGATTAATCACTGTGAATAGGCACTTAGATTCATCACTGTGAGTTGGCACTTGCATTAATCACTGTGAATAGGCACTTGGATTCATCACTGTGAGTTGGCACTTGGATTAATCACTGTGAGTTGGCACTTGGATTAATCACTGTGAGTTGGCACTTGGATTAATCACTGTGAATAGGCACTTAGATTAATCACTGTGAGTTGGCACTTGCATTAATCACTGTGAATAGGCACTTGGATTCATCACTGTGAATCGGCACTTAGATTAATCACTGTGAATAGGCACTTAGATTAATCACTGTGAATAGGCACTTGGATTAATCACTGTGAATAGGCACTTGGATTAATCACTGTGAGTTTGCACTTGGATTAATCACTGTGAGTTGGCACTTGGATTAATCACTGGAGTTGGCACTTGGATTAATCACTGTGACTTGGAACTGAGATTAATCACTGGAGTTAGCACTTGGATTAATCACTGGAGTTGGCACTTGCATTAATCACTGGAGTTAGCACTTGGATTAATCACTGTGAGTTGGCGCTTGGATTAATCACTGGAGTTAGCACTTGGATTAATCACTGTGAGTTGGCACTTGGATTAATCACTGGAGTTAGCACTTGGATTAATCACTGTGAGTTGGCACTTGGATTAATCACTGAAGTTAGCACTTGGATTAATCACTGTGAGCCGGCACTTGGATTAATCACTGGAGTTAGCACTTGGATTAATCACTGTGAGTTGGCATTTGGATTAATCACTGTGAGTTGGCACTTGGATTAATCACTGTGAGTTGGCACTTGGATTAATCACTGTGAGTTAGCACTTGGATTAATCACTGTGAGTTGGCACTTGGATTAATCACTGGAGTTAGCACTTGGATTAATCACTGTGAGTTGGCTCTTGGATTCATCAATGTGAATAGGCACTTGGATTAATCACTATGAATAGGCACTTGCATTAATCACTGTGAGTTGGCACTTGCATTAATCACTGTGAATAGGCACTTGGATTAATCACTGTGAATAGGCACTTGGATTAATCACTGTGAGTTGGCACTTGGATTAATCACTGTGAGTTGGCACTTGCATTAATCACTGTGAGTTGGCACTTAGATTATTCACTGTGAGCCGGCACTTGAATTAATCACTGTGAGCCGGCACTTGGATTCATCACTGTGAATAGGCACTTGGATTCATCACTGTGAGTTGGCACTTGGATTAATCACTGTGAATAGGCACTTGGATTAATCACTGGAGTTGGCACTTGGATTCATCACTGTGAATAGGCACTTGGATTCATCACTGTGAATAGGCACTTGGATTAATCACTGTGAGTTGGCACTTGGATTAATCACTGTGAGTTGGCACTTGCATTAATCACTGTGAGTTGGCACTTAGATTATTCACTGTGAGCCGGCACTTGAATTAATCACTGTGAGCCGGCACTTGGATTCATCACTGTGAATAGGCACTTGGATTCATCACTGTGAGTTGGCACTTGGATTAATCACTGTGAATAGGCACTTGGATTCATCACTGTGAATAGGCACTTGGATTCATCACTGTGAGTTGGCACTTGGATTAATCACTGTGAATTGGCACTTAGATTAATCACTGTGAGCCGGCACTTGGATTAATCACTGTGAGCCGGCACTTGGATTCATCACTGTGAATAGGCACTTGGATTCATCACTGTGAGTTGGCACTTGCATTAATCACTGTGAGTTGGCACTGAGATTAATCACTGTGAATAGGCTCTTGGATTAATCACTGGAGTTGGCACTTGCATTAATCACTGTGAATAGGCACTTGGATTCATCACTGTGAATAGGCACTTGGATTCATCACTGTGAGTTAGCACTTGCATTAATCACTGTGAATAGGCACTTGGATTCATCACTGTGAATAGGCACTTGGATTCATCACTGTGAGTTGGCACTTGGATTAATCACTGGAGTTGGCACTTGCATTAATCACTGTGAATAGGCACTTGGATTCATCACTGTGAGTTGGCACTTGCATTAATCACTGTGAATTGGCACTTGGATTCATCACTGTGAATAGGCACTTGGATTCATCACTGTGAGTTGGCACTTGGATTAATCACTGGAGTTGGCACTTGCATTAATCACTGTGAATAGGCACTTGGATTCATCACTGTGAATAGGCACTTGGATTCATCACTGTGAGTTGGCACTTGGATTAATCACTGGAGTTGGCACTTGCATTAATCACTGTGAATAGGCACTTGGATTCATCACTGTGAGTTGGCACTTGGATTAATCACTGGAGTTGGCACTTGCATTAATCACTGTGAATTGGCACTTGGATTCATCACTGTGAATAGGCACTTGGATTCATCACTGTGAGTTGGCACTTGCATTAATCACTGTGAATTGGCACTTGGATTAATCACTATGAATAGGCACTTGCATTAATCACTGTGAGTTGGCACTTGCATTAATCACTGTGAATAGGCACTTAGATTAATCACTGTGAGTTGGCACTTGCATTAATCACTGTGAATAGGCACTTGGATTAATCACTGTGAGTTGGCACTTGCATTAATCACTGTGAATTGGCACTTGGATTAATCACTGGAGTTGGCACTTGCATTAATCACTGTGAATAGGCACTTGGATTAATCACTGTGAGTTGGCACTTGCATTAATCACTGTGAATAGGCACTTGGATTAATCACTGTGAGTTGGCACTTGCATTAATCACTGTGAATAGGCACTTGGATTAATCACTGGAGTTGGCACTTGCATTAATCACTGTGAATTGGCACTTGGATTAATCACTATGAATAGGCACTTGCATTAATCACTGTGAGTTGGCACTTGCATTAATCACTGTGAATAGGCACTTAGATTAATCACTGTGAGTTGGCACTTGCATTAATCACTGTGAATAGGCACTTGGATTAATCACTGTGAGTTGGCACTTGGATTAATCACTGTGAGTTGGCACTTGCATTAATCACTGTGAATAGGGACTTAGATTAATCACTGTGAGTTGGCACTTGCATTAATCACTGTGAATAGGCACTTGGATTAATCACTGTGAATAGGCACTTGGATTAATCACTGTGAATAGGCACTTGGATTAATCACTGTGAGTTGGCACTTGCATTAATCACTGTGAATAGGCACTTAGATTAATCACTGTGAGTTGGCACTTGCATTAATCACTGTGAATAGGCACTTAGATTAATCACTGTGAGTTGGCACTTGCATTAATCACTGTGAATAGGCACTTAGATTAATCACTGTGAATAGGCACTTAGATTAATCACTGTGAGTTGGCACTTGCATTAATCACTGTGAATAGGCACTTAGATTAATCACTGTGAGTTGGCACTTGCATTAATCACTGTGAATAGGCACTTGCATTAATCACTGTGAATAGGCACTTGGATTAATCACTGTGAGTTGGCACTTGGATTAATCACTGTGAGTTGGCACTTGCATTAATCACTGTGAATAGGCACTTGGATTAATCACTGTGAGTTGGCACTTGGATTAATCACTGTGAGTTGGCACTTGCATTAATCACTGTGAATAGGCACTTAGATTAATCACTGTGAGTTGGCACTTGCATTAATCACTGTGAATAGGCACTTAGATTAATCACTGTGAGTTGGCACTTGCATTAATCACTGTGAATAGGCACTTGGATTAATCACTGTGAGTTGGCACTTGGATTAATCACTGTGAGTTGGCACTTGCATTAATCACTGTGAATAGGCACTTAGATTAATCACTGTGAGTTGGCACTTGCATTAATCACTGTGAATAGGCACTTAGATTAATCACTGTGAGTTGGCACTTGCATTAATCACTGTGAATAGGCACTTGGATTAATCACTGTGAATAGGCACTTGGATTAATCACTGTGAATAGGCACTTGGATTAATCACTGTGAATAGGCACTTGGATTAATCACTGTGAGTTGGCACTTGCATTAATCACTGTGAATAGGCACTTGGATTAATCACTGTGAATAGGCACTTGGATTCATCACTGTGAGTTGGCACTTGCATTAATCACTGTGAGTTGGCACTTGGTTTAATCACTGTGAGTTGGCACTTGCATTAATCACTGTGAGTTGGCACTTGGTTTAATCACTGTGAGTTGGCACTTGCATTAATCACTGTGAGTTGGCACTTGGTTTAATCACTGTGAGTTGGCACTTGCATTAATCACTGTGAGTTGGCACTTGGTTTAATCACTGGAGTTCGCACTTGGATTAATCACTGGAGTTGGCACTTGGTTTAATCACTGTGAGTTGGCGCTTGGATTAATCACTGTGAGTTGGCACTTGGTTTAATCACTGTGAGTTGGCACTTGGATTAATCACTGTGAGTTGGCACTTGCATTAATCACTGTGAGTTGGCACTTGGATTAATCACTGTGGCTTGTAACTTGGATTAATCACTGTGAGTTTGCACTTGGATTAATCACTGTGAATTGGCACTTGGATTAATCACTGGAGTTGGCACTTGGATTAATCACTGTGACTTGGAACTTGGATTAATCACTGGAGTTAGCACTTGGATTAATCACTGGAGTTGGCACTTGCATTAATCACTGGAGTTAGCACTTGGATTAATCACTGTGAGTTGGCACTTGGATTAATCACTGTGAGTTGGCACTTGGATTAATCACTGGAGTTAGCACTTGGATTCATCACTGTGAGTTGGCACTTGCATGAATCACTGTGAGTTGGCACTTGGATTAATCACTGTGAATAGGCACTTGGATTAATCACTGTGAGTTGGCACTTGGATTCATCACTGTGAATAGGCACTTGGATTAATCACTGTGAATAGGCACTTGGATTAATCACTGTGAGTTGGCACTTGGATTAATCACTGTGAATAGGCACTTAGATTCATCACTGTGAGTTGGCACTTGCATTAATCACTGTGAATAGGCACTTGGATTCATCACTGTGAGTTGGCACTTGGATTAATCACTGTGAGTTGGCACTTGGATTAATCACTGTGAGTTGGCACTTGGATTAATCACTGTGAATAGGCACTTAGATTAATCACTGTGAGTTGGCACTTGCATTAATCACTGTGAATAGGCACTTGGATTCATCACTGTGAATCGGCACTTAGATTAATCACTGTGAATAGGCACTTAGATTAATCACTGTGAATAGGCACTTGGATTAATCACTGTGAATAGGCACTTGGATTAATCACTGTGAGTTTGCACTTGGATTAATCACTGTGAGTTGGCACTTGGATTAATCACTGGAGTTGGCACTTGGATTAATCACTGTGACTTGGAACTGAGATTAATCACTGGAGTTAGCACTTGGATTAATCACTGGAGTTGGCACTTGCATTAATCACTGGAGTTAGCACTTGGATTAATCACTGTGAGTTGGCGCTTGGATTAATCACTGGAGTTAGCACTTGGATTAATCACTGTGAGTTGGCACTTGGATTAATCACTGGAGTTAGCACTTGGATTAATCACTGTGAGTTGGCACTTGGATTAATCACTGAAGTTAGCACTTGGATTAATCACTGTGAGCCGGCACTTGGATTAATCACTGGAGTTAGCACTTGGATTAATCACTGTGAGTTGGCATTTGGATTAATCACTGTGAGTTGGCACTTGGATTAATCACTGTGAGTTGGCACTTGGATTAATCACTGTGAGTTAGCACTTGGATTAATCACTGTGAGTTGGCACTTGGATTAATCACTGGAGTTAGCACTTGGATTAATCACTGTGAGTTGGCTCTTGGATTCATCAATGTGAATAGGCACTTGGATTAATCACTATGAATAGGCACTTGCATTAATCACTGTGAGTTGGCACTTGCATTAATCACTGTGAATAGGCACTTGGATTAATCACTGTGAATAGGCACTTGGATTAATCACTGTGAGTTGGCACTTGGATTAATCACTGTGAGTTGGCACTTGCATTAATCACTGTGAGTTGGCACTTAGATTATTCACTGTGAGCCGGCACTTGAATTAATCACTGTGAGCCGGCACTTGGATTCATCACTGTGAATAGGCACTTGGATTCATCACTGTGAGTTGGCACTTGGATTAATCACTGTGAATAGGCACTTGGATTAATCACTGGAGTTGGCACTTGGATTCATCACTGTGAATAGGCACTTGGATTCATCACTGTGAATAGGCACTTGGATTAATCACTGTGAGTTGGCACTTGGATTAATCACTGTGAGTTGGCACTTGCATTAATCACTGTGAGTTGGCACTTAGATTATTCACTGTGAGCCGGCACTTGAATTAATCACTGTGAGCCGGCACTTGGATTCATCACTGTGAATAGGCACTTGGATTCATCACTGTGAGTTGGCACTTGGATTAATCACTGTGAATAGGCACTTGGATTCATCACTGTGAATAGGCACTTGGATTCATCACTGTGAGTTGGCACTTGGATTAATCACTGTGAATTGGCACTTAGATTAATCACTGTGAGCCGGCACTTGGATTAATCACTGTGAGCCGGCACTTGGATTCATCACTGTGAATAGGCACTTGGATTCATCACTGTGAGTTGGCACTTGCATTAATCACTGTGAGTTGGCACTGAGATTAATCACTGTGAATAGGCTCTTGGATTAATCACTGGAGTTGGCACTTGCATTAATCACTGTGAATAGGCACTTGGATTCATCACTGTGAATAGGCACTTGGATTCATCACTGTGAGTTAGCACTTGCATTAATCACTGTGAATAGGCACTTGGATTCATCACTGTGAATAGGCACTTGGATTCATCACTGTGAGTTGGCACTTGGATTAATCACTGGAGTTGGCACTTGCATTAATCACTGTGAATAGGCACTTGGATTCATCACTGTGAGTTGGCACTTGCATTAATCACTGTGAATTGGCACTTGGATTCATCACTGTGAATAGGCACTTGGATTCATCACTGTGAGTTGGCACTTGGATTAATCACTGGAGTTGGCACTTGCATTAATCACTGTGAATAGGCACTTGCATTAATCACTGTGAATAGGCACTTGGATTCATCACTGTGAGTTGGCACTTGGATTAATCACTGGAGTTGGCACTTGCATTAATCACTGTGAATTGGCACTTGGATTCATCACTGTGAATAGGCACTTGGATTCATCACTGTGAGTTGGCACTTGGATTAATCACTGGAGTTGGCACTTGCATTAATCACTGTGAATTGGCACTTGGATTCATCACTGTGAGTTGGCACTTGGATTAATCACTGGAGTTGGCACTTGCATTAATCACTGTGAATAGGCACTTGGATTCATCACTGTGAATAGGCACTTGGATTCATCACTGTGAGTTGGCACTTGGATTCATCACTGTGAGTTGGCACTTGCATTAATCACTGGAGTTGGCACTTGCATTAATCACTGTGAATTGGCACTTGGATTCATCACTGTGAATAGGCACTTGGATTCATCACTGTGAGTTGGCACTTGGATTAATCACTGGAGTTGGCACTTGCATTAATCACTGTGAATTGGCACTTGGATTCATCACTGTGAGTTGGCACTTGGATTAATCACTGGAGTTGGCACTTGCATTAATCACTGTGAATAGGCACTTGGATTCATCACTGTGAATAGGCACTTGGATTCATCACTGTGAGTTGGCACTTGGATTCATCACTGTGAGTTGGCACTTGGATTAATCACTGGAGTTGGCACTTGCATTAATCACTGTGAATTGGCACTTGGATTCATCACTGTGAATAGGCACTTGGATTCATCACTGTGAGTTGGCACTTGGATTAATCACTGGAGTTGGCACTTGCATTAATCACTGTGAATTGGCACTTGGATTCATCACTGTGAGTTGGCACTTGGATTAATCACTGGAGTTGGCACTTGCATTAATCACTGTGAATAGGCACTTGCATTAATCACTGTGAATAGGCACTTGGATTCATCACTGTGAGTTGGCACTTGGATTCATCACTGTGAGTTGGCACTTGGATTAATCACTGTGAATAGGCACTTGGATTCATCACTGTGAGTTGGCACTTGGATTAATCACTGGAGTTGGCACTTGCATTAATCACTGTGAATAGGCACTTGGATTCATCACTGTGAGTTGGCACTTGGATTAATCACTGGAGTTGGCACTTGCATTAATCACTGTGAATAGGCACTTGGATTCATCACTGTGAGTTGGCACTTGGATTAATCACTGTGAATAGGCACTTGGATTCATCACTGTGAGTTGGCACTTGGATTCATCACTGTGAGTTGGCACTTGGATTCATCACTGTGAGTTGGCACTTGGATTCATCACTGTGAGTTGGCACTTGGATTAATCACTGGAGTTGGCACTTGCATTAATCACTGTGAATAGGCACTTGGATTCATCACTGTGAGTTGGCACTTGGATTCATCACTGTGAGTTGGCACTTGGATTAATCACTGGAGTTGGCACTTGCATTAATCACTGTGAATAGGCACTTGGATTCATCACTGTGAGTTGGCACTTGGATTAATCACTGGAGTTGGCACTTGCATTAATCACTGTGAATAGGCACTTGCATTAATCACTGTGAATAGGCACTTGGATTCATCACTGTGAATAGGCACTTGGATTCATCACTGTGAGTTGGCACTTGGATTAATCACTGGAGTTGGCACTTGCATTAATCACTGTGAATTGGCACTTGGATTCATCACTGTGAATAGGCACTTGGATTCATCACTGTGAATAGGCACTTGGATTCATCACTGTGAGTTGGCACTTGGATTAATCACTGTGAGTTGGCACTTAGATTAATCACTGTGAGCCGGCACTTGGATTAATCACTGTGAGCCGGCACTTGGATTCATCACTGTGAATAGGCACTTGGATTCATCACTGTGAGTTGGCACTTGCATTAATCACTGTGAATAGGCACTTGGATTAATCACTGGAGTTGGCACTTGCATTAATCACTGTGAACAGGCACTTGGATTAATCACTGTGAGTTGGCACTTGCATTAATCACTGTGAGTTGGCACTGAGATTAATCACTGTGAATAGGCACTTGGATTAATCACTGGAGTTGGCACTTGCATTAATCACTGTGAACAGGCACTTGGATTAATCACTGTGAGTTGGCACTTGCATTAATCACTGTGAGTTGGCACTGAGATTAATCACTGTGAATAGGCACTTGGATTAATCACTGTGAATAGGCACTTGGATTAATCACTGTGAATAGGCACTTGGATTCATCACTGTGAATAGGCACTTGGATTAATCACTGTGAGTTGGCACTTGCATTAATCTCTGTGAGTTGGCACTGAGATTAATCACTGTGAATAGGCACTTGGATTAATCACTGTGAGCCGGCACTTGGATTAATCACTGTGAGCCGGCACTTGGATTAATCACTGTGAATAGGCACTTAGATTAATCACTGTGAGTTGGCACTTGCATTAATCACTGTGAGTTGGCACTTGCATTAATCACTGTGAGTTGGCACTTGTATTAATCACTGTGAGTTGGCACTTGGATTCATCACTGTGAATTGGCACTTGGATTCATCACTGTGAGTGGGAACGCAGATTAATCACTGTGAGTTGGCACTTGCATTAATCACTGTGAGTTGGCATTTGGATTAATCACTGTGAGTTGGCATTTGGATTAATCACTGTGAGTTGGCACTTGAATTAATCACTTTGAGTTATCACTTGGATTAATCACTGTGAGTTAGCACTTGGATTAATCACTGGAGTTAGCACTTAGATTAATCACTGTGAATTGGCACTTGGATTAATCACTGTGAGTTGGCATTTGGATTAATCACTGTGAGTTGGCACTTGGATTAATCACTGTGAGTTGGCACTTGGATTAATCACTGTGAGTTAGCACTTGGATTAATCACTGGAGTTAGCACTTGGATTAATCACTGGAGTTAGCACTTAGATTAATCACTGTGAATAGGCACTTGGATTCATCACTGTGAGTTGGCACTTGCATTAATCACTGTGAGTTGGCACTTGGATTAATCACTGTGAGTTATCACTTGGATTAAACACTGTGAGTGGGAACGCAGATTAATCACTGTGAGTTGGCACTTGCATTAATCACTGTGAGTTGGCACTTGGATTCATCACTGTGAGTTGGCACTTGCATTAATCACTGTGAGTTGGCACTTAGATTAATCACTGTGAGCCGGCACTTGGATTAATCACTGTGAGCCGGCACTTGGATTAATCACTGTGAATAGGCACTTAGATTAATCACTGTGAGTTGGCACTTGCATTAATCACTGTGAGTTGGCACTTGCATTAATCACTGTGAGTTGGCACTTGTATTAATCACTGTGAGTTGGCACTTGGATTCATCACTGTGAATTGGCACTTGGATTCATCACTGTGAGTGGGAACGCAGATTAATCACTGTGAGTTGGCACTTGCATTAATCACTGTGAGTTGGCATTTGGATTAATCACTGTGAGTTGGCACTTGGATTAATCACTTTGAGTTGGCACTTGGATTAATCACTGTGAGTTAGCACTTGGATTAATCACTGGAGTTAGCACTTAGATTAATCACTGTGAATCGGCACTTGGATTAATCACTGTGAGTTGGCATTTGGATTAATCACTGTGAGTTGGCACTTGGATTAATCACTGTGAGTTAGCACTTGGATTAATCACTGGAGTTAGCACTTGGATTAATCACTGGAGTTAGCACTTAGATTAATCACTGTGAATAGGCACTTGGATTCATCACTGTGAGTTGGCACTTGCATTAATCACTGTGAGTTGGCACTTGGATTAATCACTGTGAGTTATCACTTGGATTAAACACTGTGAGTGGGAACGCAGATTAATCACTGTGAGTTGGCACTTGCATTAATCACTGTGAGTTGGCATTTGGATTAATCACTGTGAGTTGGCACTTGGATTAATCACTTTGAGTTGGCACTTGGATTAATCACTGTGAGTTAGCACTTGGATTAATCACTGGAGTTAGCACTTAGATTAATCACTGTGAATCGGCACTTGGATTAATCACTGTGAGTTGGCATTTGGATTAATCACTGTGAGTTGGCACTTGGATTAATCACTGTGAGTTGGCACTTGGATTAATCACTGTGAGTTAGCACTTGGATTAATCACTGGAGTTAGCACTTGGATTAATCACTGGAGTTAGCACTTGGATTCATCACTGTGAATAGGCACTTGGATTCATCACTGTGAGTTGGCACTTGCATTAATCACTGTGAGTTGGCACTTGGATTAATCACTGTGAGTTATCACTTGGATTAAACACTGTGAGTTAGCACTTGGATTAATCACTGGAGTTAGCACTTGGATTAATCACTGGAGTTAGCACTTAGATTAATCACTGTGAGTTGGCACTTGCATTAATCACTGTGAATAGGCACTTGCATTAATCACTGTGAATAGGCACTTGGATTAATCACTGTGAGTTGGCACTTGCATTAATCACTGTGAGTTGGCACTTGGATTAATCACTGTGAGTTATCACTTGGATTAAACACTGTGAGTGGGAACGCAGATTAATCACTGTGAGTTGGCACTTGCATTAATCACTGTGAGTTGGCATTTGGATTAATCACTGTGAGTTGGCACTTGGATTAATCACTTTGAGTTGGCACTTGGATTAATCACTGTGAGTTAGCACTTGGATTAATCACTGGAGTTAGCACTTAGATTAATCACTGTGAATCGGCACTTGGATTAATCACTGTGAGTTGGCATTTGGATTAATCACTGTGAGTTGGCACTTGGATTAATCACTGTGAGTTGGCACTTGGATTAATCACTGTGAGTTAGCACTTGGATTAATCACTGGAGTTAGCACTTGGATTAATCACTGGAGTTAGCACTTAGATTAATCACTGTGAATAGGCACTTGGATTCATCACTGTGAGTTGGCACTTGCATTAATCACTGTGAGTTGGCACTTGGATTAATCACTGTGAGTTATCACTTGGATTAAACACTGTGAGTTAGCACTTGGATTAATCACTGGAGTTAGCACTTGGATTAATCACTGGAGTTAGCACTTAGATTAATCACTGTGAGTTGGCACTTGCATTAATCACTGTGAATAGGCACTTGCATTAATCACTGTGAATAGGCACTTGCATTAATCACTGTGAATAGGCACTTGGATTAATCACTGTGAGTTGGCACTTGGATTAATCACTGTGAATAGGCACTTGGATTAATCACTGTGAGTTGGCACTGAGATTAATCACTGTGAATAGGCACTTGGATTAATCACTGGAGTTGGCACTTGGATTAATCACTGTGAATAGGCACTTGGATTAATCACTGGAGTTGGCACTTGGATTAATCACTGTGAGTTGGCACTGAGATTAATCACTGTGAATAGGCACTTGGATTCATCACTGGAGTTGGCACTTGGATTAATCACTGGAGTTGGCACTTGGATTAATCACTGTGAATAGGCACTTGGATTAATCACTGTGAGTTGGCACTTGCATTAATCACTGTGAATCGGCACTTGGATTAATCACTGTGAGTTGGCACTGAGATTAATCACTGTGAATAGGCACTTGGATTAATCACTGGAGTTGGCACTTGCATTAATCACTGTGAGTTGGCACTTAGATTAATCACTGTGAATAGGCACTTGGATTAATCACTGTGAGTTGGCACTTGCATTAATCACTGTGAATAGGCACTTGGATTAATCACTGTGAGTTGGCACTGAGATTAATCACTGTGAATAGGCACTTGGATTCATCACTGGAGTTGGCACTTGCATTAATCACTGTGAATAGGCACTTGGATTAATCACTGTGAGTTGGCACTTGCATTAATCACTGTGAGTTGGCATTTAGATTAATCACTGTGAATAGGCACTTGGATTAACCACTGTGAATAGGCACTTTATTCATCACTGTGAGTTGGCACTTAGATTAATCACTGTGAATAGGCACTTGGATTAATCACTGTGAATAGGCACTTGGATTAACCACTGTGAGTTGGCACTTGGATTCATCACTGTGAGTTGGCACTTGGATTAATCACTGTGAGTTGGCACTTGCATTAATCACTGTGAGTTGGCACTTAGATTAATCACTGTGAGTTGGCACTTCGATTAATCACTGTGAGTTGGCACTTGCATTAATCACTGTGAGTTGGCATTTGGATTAATCACTGTGAGTTGGCACTTGAACTAATCACTTTGAGTTGGCACTTGGATTAATCACTGTGAGTTGGCACTTGGATTAATCACTGGAGTTAGCAGTTAGATTAATCACTGTGAATTGGCACTTGGATTAATCACTGTGAGTTGGCATTTGGATTAATCACTGTGAGTTGGCACTTGGATTAATCACTGTGAGTTGGCACTTGGATTAATCACTGTGAGTTAGCACTTGGATTAATCACTGGAGTTAGCACTTGGATTAATCACTGGAGTTAGCACTTAGATTAATCACTGTGAATAGGCACTTGGATTCATCACTGTGAGTTGGCACTTGCATTAATCACTGTGAGTTGGCACTTGGATTAATCACTGTGAGTTATCACTTGGATTAAACACTGTGAGTGGGAACGCAGATTAATCACTGTGAGTTGGCACTTGCATTAATCACTGTGAGTTGGCTCTTGGATTCATCACTGTGAGTTGGCACTTGCATTAATCACTGTGAGTTGGCACTTAGATTAATCACTGTGAGCCGGCACTTGGATTAATCACTGTGAGCCGGCACTTGGATTAATCACTGTGAATAGGCACTTAGATTAATCACTGTGAGTTGGCACTTGCATTAATCACTGTGAGTTGGCACTTGCATTAATCACTGTGAGTTGGCACTTGTATTAATCACTGTGAGTTGGCACTTGGATTCATCACTGTGAATTGGCACTTGGATTCATCACTGTGAGTGGGAACGCAGATTAATCACTGTGAGTTGGCACTTGCATTAATCACTGTGAGTTGGCACTGAGATTAATCACTGTGAATAGGCTCTTGGATTGATCACTGGAGTTGGCACTTGCATTAATCACTGTGAATAGGCACTTGGATTAATCACTGTGAGTTGGCACTTGCATTAATCACTGTGAGTTGGCATTTAGATTAATCACTGTGAATAGGCACTTGGATTAACCACTGTGAATAGGCACTTGGATTCATCACTGTGAGTTGGCACTTAGATTAATCACTGTGAATAGGCACTTGGATTAATCACTGTGAATAGGCACTTGGATTAACCACTGTGAGTTGGCACTTGGATTCATCACTGTGAGTTGGCACTTGGATTAATCACTGTGAGTTGGCACTTGCATTAATCACTGTGAGTTGGCACTTAGATTAATCACTGTGAGTTGGCACTTGGATTAATCACTGTGAGTTGGCACTTGGATTAATCACTGTGAATCGGCACTTAGATTATTCACTGTGAATAGGCACTTGGATTAACCACTGTGAGTTGGCACTTGGATTCATCACTGTGAGTTGGCACTTGGATTAATCACTGTGAGTTGGCACTTAGATTAATCACTGTGAGTTGGCACTTGGATTAATCACTGTGAGTTGGCACTTGGATTAATCACTATGAGTTGGCACTTGGATTAACCACTGTGAATAGGCACTTGGATTATTCACTGTGAGTTGGCACTTGCATTAATCACTGTGAGTTGGCACTTGGATTAATCACTGTGAGCCGGAACTTGGATTAATCACTGTGAGCTGGCACTTGGATTAATCACTGTGAGCCGGCACTTGGATTAATCACTGTGTATAGGCACTTGGATTAATCACTGTGAATAGGCACTTGGATTCATCACTGTGAGTTGGCACGTAGATTAATCGCTGTGAGTTGGCACTTGCATTAATCACTGTGAGTTGGCACTTGCATTAATCACTGTGAGTTGGCACTTGTATTAATCACTGTGAGTTGGCACTTGGATTCATCACTGTGAATAGGCACTTGGATTCATCACTGTGAGTTGGCACGTAGATTAATCGCTGTGAGTTGGCACTTGCATTAATCACTGTGAGTTGGCACTTGCATTAATCACTGAGAGTTGGCACTTGCATTAATCACTGTGAGTTGGCACTTGTATTAATCACTGTGAGTTGGCACTTGCATTAATCACTGTGAGTTGCCACTTGGATTAATCACTGTGAGTTGGCACTTGGATTAATTACTGTGAGTTAGCACTTGGATTAATCACTGTGAATAGGCACTTGGATTAATCACTGTGAGTTGGCACTTGCATTAATCACTGTGAATAGGCACTGAGATTAATCACTGTGAATAGGCACTTGGATTAATCACTGTGAATAGGCACTTGCATTAATCACTGTGAGTTGGCACTTGCATTAATCACTGTGAGTTGGCACTTGCATTAATCACTGTGAGTTGGCACTTGCATTAATCACTGTGAATAGGCACTGAGATTAATCACTGTGAATAGGCACTTGGATTAATCACTGTGAATAGGCACTTGGATTAATCACTGTGAGTTGGCACTTGCATTAATCACTGTGAGTTGGCACTTGCATTAATCACTGTGAATAGGCACTGAGATTAATCACTGTGAATAGGCACTTGGATTAATCACTGGAGTTGGCACTTGCATTAATCACTGTGAGTTGGCACTTAGATTAATCACTGTGAATAGGCACTTGGATTAATCACTGTGAGTTGGCACTTGCATTAATCACTGTGAATAGGCACTTGGATTAATCACTGTGAGTTGGCACTGAGATTAATCACTGTGAATAGGCACTTGGATTAATCACTGGAGTTGGCACTTGCATTAATCACTGTGAATAGGCACTTGGATTAATCACTGTGAGTTGGCACTTGCATTAATCACTGTGAGTTGGCATTTAGATTAATCACTGTGAATAGGCACTTGGATTAACCACTGTGAATAGGCACTTGGATTCATCACTGTGAGTTGGCACTTAGATTAATCACTGTGAATAGGCACTTGGATTAATCACTGTGAATAGGCACTTGGATTAACCACTGTGAGTTGGCACTTGGATTCATCACTGTGAGTTGGCACTTGGATTAATCACTGTGAGTTGGCACTTGCATTAATCACTGTGAGTTGGCACTTAGATTAATCACTGTGAGTTGGCACTTGGATTAATCACTGTGAGTTGGCACTTGGATTAATCACTGTGAATCGGCACTTAGATTATTCACTGTGAATAGGCACTTGGATTAACCACTGTGAGTTGGCACTTGGATTCATCACTGTGAGTTGGCACTTGGATTAATCACTGTGAGTTGGCACTTAGATTAATCACTGTGAGTTGGCACTTGGATTAATCACTGTGAGTTGGCACTTGGATTAATCACTATGAGTTGGCACTTGGATTAACCACTGTGAATAGGCACTTGGATTATTCACTGTGAGTTGGCACTTGCATTAATCACTGTGAGTTGGCACTTGGATTAATCACTGTGAGCCGGAACTTGGATTAATCACTGTGAGCTGGCACTTGGATTAATCACTGTGAGCCGGCACTTGGATTAATCACTGTGTATAGGCACTTGGATTAATCACTGTGAATAGGCACTTGGATTCATCACTGTGAGTTGGCACGTAGATTAATCGCTGTGAGTTGGCACTTGCATTAATCACTGTGAGTTGGCACTTGCATTAATCACTGTGAGTTGGCACTTGCATTAATCACTGTGAGTTGGCACTTGTATTAATCACTGTGAGTTGGCACTTGGATTCATCACTGTGAATAGGCACTTGGATTCATCACTGTGAGTTGGCACGTAGATTAATCACTGTGAGTTGGCACTTGCATTAATCACTGTGAGTTGCCACTTGGATTAATCACTGTGAGTTGGCACTTGGATTAATCACTGTGAGTTAGCACTTGGATTAATCACTGTGAATAGGCACTTGGATTAATCACTGTGAGTTGGCACTTGCATTAATCACTGTGAATAGGCACTTGGATTAATCACTGTGAGTTGGCACTGAGATTAATCACTGTGAATAGGCACTTGGATTAATCACTGGAGTTGGCACTTGCATTAATCACTGTGAGTTGGCACTTAGATTAATCACTGTGAATAGGCACTTGGATTAATCACTGTGAGTTGGCACTTGCATTAATCACTGTGAATAGGCACTTGGATTAATCACTGTGAGTTGGCACTGAGATTAATCACTGTGAATAGGCACTTGGATTAATCACTGGAGTTGGCACTTGCATTAATCACTGTGAATAGGCACTTGGATTAATCACTGTGAGTTGGCACTTGCATTAATCACTGTGAGTTGGCATTTAGATTAATCACTGTGAATAGGCACTTGGATTAACCACTGTGAATAGGCACTTGGATTCATCACTGTGAGTTGGCACTTAGATTAATCACTGTGAATAGGCACTTGGATTAATCACTGTGAATAGGCACTTGGATTAACCACTGTGAGTTGGCACTTGGATTCATCACTGTGAGTTGGCACTTGGATTAATCACTGTGAGTTGGCACTTGGATTAATCACTGTGAGTTGGCACTTGCATTAATCACTGTGAGTTGGCACTTAGATTAATCACTGTGAGTTGGCACTTGGATTAATCACTGTGAATCGGCACTTAGATTATTCACTGTGAATAGGCACTTGGATTAACCACTGTGAGTTGGCACTTGGATTCATCACTGTGAGTTGGCACTTGGATTAATCACTGTGAGTTGGCACTTAGATTAATCACTGTGAGTTGGCACTTGGATTAATCACTGTGAGTTGGCACTTGGATTAATCACTATGAGTTGGCACTTGGATTAACCACTGTGAATAGGCACTTGGATTATTCACTGTGAGTTGGCACCTGGATTAATCACTGTGAGTTGGCACTTGGATTAATCACTGTGAGCCGGAACTTGGATTAATCACTGTGAGCTGGCACTTGGATTAATCACTGTGTATAGGCACTTGGATTAAGCACTGTGAATAGGCACTTGGATTCATCACTGTGAGTTGGCACGTAGATTAATCACTGTGAGTTGGCACTTGCATTAATCACTGTGAGTTGGCACTTGCATTAATCACTGTGAGTTGGCACTTGTATTAATCACTGTGAGTTGGCACTTGGATTCATCACTGTGAATAGGCACTTGGATTCATCACTGTGAGTTGGCACGTAGATTAATCACTGTGAGTTGGCACTTGCATTAATCACTGTGAGTTGCCACTTGGATTAATCACTGTGAGTTGGCACTTGGATTAATCACTGTGAGTTAGCACTTGGATTAATCACTGTGAGTTGGCATTTGGATTAATCACTGTGAGTTGCCACTTGGATTAATCACTGTGAGTTGGCACTTGGATTAATCACTGTGAGTTAGCACTTGGATTAATCACTGGTGTTAGCACTTGGATTAATCACTGGAGTTAGCACTTGGATTAATCACTGGAGTTAGCACTTAGATTAATCACTGTGAATAGGCACTTGGATTCATCACTGTGAGTTGGCACTTGCATTAATCACTGTGAGTTGGCACTTAGATTATTCACTGTGAATAGGCACTTGGATTATTCACTGTGAATAGGCACTTGGATTATTCACTGTGAATAGGCACTTAGATTAATCACTGTGAATAGGCACTGAGATTAATCACTGTGAATAGGCACTTGGATTATTCACTGTGAATAGGCACTTGGATTATTCACTGTGAATAGGCACTTGGATTAATCACTGTGAATAGGCACTTGGATTAATCACTGTGAATAGGCACTTGGATTATTCACTGTGAATAGGCACTTGGATTAATCACTGTGAATCGGCACTTGGATTATTCACTGTGAATAGGCACTTGGATTAATCTCTGTGAATCGGCACTTGGATTATTCACTGTGAATAGGCACTTAGATTAATCACTGTGAATAGGCACTTGGATTAATCACTGTGAATAGGCACTTGGATTAATCACTGTGAGTTGGCACTTGGATCAATCACTGGAGTTGGCACTTGGATTAATCACTGTGAATAGGCACTTGCATTAATCACTGTGAGTTGGCACTTGGATTATTCACTGTGAATAGGCACTTGCATTAATCACTGGAGTTGGCACTTGGATTAATCACTGTGAATAGGCACTTGGATTAATCACTGTGAATAGGCACTTGCATTAATCACTGTGAGTTGGCACTTGGATCAATCACTGGAGTTGGCACTTGGATTAATCACTGGAGTTGGCACTTGGATTAATCACTGTGAATAGGCACTTGGATTAATCACTGTGAATAGGCACTTGCATTAATCACTGTGAATAGGCACTTGCATTAATCACTGTGAGTTGGCACTTGGATCAATCACTGGAGTTGGCACTTGGATTAATCACTGTGAATAGGCACTTGGATTAATCACTGTGAATAGGCACTTGGATTAATCACTGTGAATAGGCACTTGCATTAATCACTGTGAATAGGCACTTGGATTAATCACTGTGAATAGGCACTTGCATTAATCACTGTGAATAGGCACTTGGATTAATCACTGTGAATAGGCACTTGCATTAATCACTGTGAATAGGCACTTGGATTAATCACTGTGAATAGGCACTTGCATTAATCACTGTGAATAGGCACTTGGATTAATCACTGTGAGTTGGCACTTGGATTAATCACTGTGAATAGGCACTTGCATTAATCACTGTGAATAGGCACTTGGATTAATCACTGTGAATAGGCACTTGCATTAATCACTGTGAATAGGCACTTGGATTAATCACTGTGAGTTGGCACTTGGATTAATCACTGTGAATAGGCACTTGCATTAATCACTGTGAATAGGCACTTGGATTAATCACTGTGAATAGGCACTTGCATTAATCACTGTGAATAGGCACTTGGATTAATCACTGTGAATAGGCACTTGGATTATTCACTGTGAATAGGCACTTGCATTAATCACTGTGAATTGGCACTTGGATTATTCACTGTGAGTTGGCACTTGGATCAATCACTGGAGTTGGCACTTGGATTAATCACTGTGAATAGGCACTTGGATCAATCACTGTGAGTTGGCACTTGGATTAATCACTGGAGTTGGCACTTGGATTAATCACTGTGAATAGGCACTTGGATCAATCACTGTGAGTTGGCACTTGGATTAATCACTGGAGTTGGCACTTGGATTAATCACTGTGAATAGGCACTTGGATTAATCACTGTGAATAGGCACTTGCATTAATCACTGTGAATAGGCACTTGGATTATTCACTGTGAATAGGCACTTGCATTAATCACTGTGAATTGGCACTTGGATTATTCACTGTGAGTTGGCACTTGGATCAATCACTGGAGTTGGCACTTGGATTAATCACTGGAGTTGGCACTTGGATTAATCACTGTGAATAGGCACTTGGATCAATCACTGTGAGTTGGCACTTGGATTAATCACTGGAGTTGGCACTTGGATTAATCACTGTGAATAGGCACTTGCATTAATCACTGTGAGTTGGCACTTGGATTATTCACTGTGAGTTGGCACTTGGATCAATCACTGTGAATAGGCACTTGCATTAATCACTGTGAGTTGGCACTTGGATTATTCACTGTGAGTTGGCACTTGGATCAATCACTGGAGTTGGCACTTGGATTAATCACTGTGAGTTGGCACTTGCATTAATCACTGTGAATAGGCACTTGGATTAATCACTGTGAATAGGCACTTGCATTAATCACTGTGAATAGGCACTTGGATTAATCACTGTGAGTTGGCACTTGGATTAATCACTGTGAATAGGCACTTGCATTAATCACTGTGAATAGGCACTTGGATTAATCACTGTGAATAGGCACTTGCATTAATCACTGTGAATAGGCACTTGGATTAATCACTGTGAATAGGCACTTGCATTAATCACTGTGAATAGGCACTTGGATTAATCACTGTGAGTTGGCACTTGGATTAATCACTGTGAATAGGCACTTGCATTAATCACTGTGAATAGGCACTTGGATTAATCACTGTGAGTTGGCACTTGGATTAATCACTGTGAATAGGCACTTGGATTAATCACTGTGAATAGGCACTTGCATTAATCACTGTGAATAGGCACTTGGATTAATCACTGTGAATAGGCACTTGCATTAATCACTGTGAATAGGCACTTGGATTAATCACTGTGAGTTGGCACTTGGATTAATCACTGTGAATAGGCACTTGGATTAATCACTGTGAATAGGCACTTGCATTAATCACTGTGAATAGGCACTTGGATTAATCACTGTGAATAGGCACTTGCATTAATCACTGTGAATAGGCACTTGGATTAATCACTGTGAGTTGGCACTTGCATTAATCACTGTGAATAGGCACTTGCATTAATCACTGTGAATAGGCACTTGGATCAATCACTGGAGTTGGCACTTGGATTAATCACTGTGAATAGGCACTTGGATCAATCACTGGAGTTGGCACTTAGATTAATCACTGTGAATAGGCACTTGGATTATTCACTGTGAATAGGCACTTGCATTAATCACTGTGAATAGGCACTTGGATTAATCACTGTGAGTTGGCACTTGCATTAATCACTGTGAATAGGCACTTGGATTAATCACTGTGAATAGGCACTTGCATTAATCACTGTGAATAGGCACTTGGATTAATCACTGTGAGTTGGCACTTGCATTAATCACTGTGAATAGGCACTTGCATTAATCACTGTGAATAGGCACTTGGATTAATCACTGTGAATAGGCACTTGCATTAATCACTGTGAATAGGCACTTGGATTAATCACTGTGAGTTGGCACTTGCATTAATCACTGTGAATAGGCACTTGCATTAATCACTGTGAATAGGCACTTGGATCAATCACTGGAGTTGGCACTTGGATTAATCACTGTGAATAGGCACTTGGATCAATCACTGGAGTTGGCACTTAGATTAATCACTGTGAATAGGCACTTGGATTATTCACTGTGAATAGGCACTTGCATTAATCACTGTGAATAGGCACTTGGATTAATCACTGTGAGTTGGCACTTGCATTAATCACTGTGAATAGGCACTTGCATTAATCACTGTGAATAGGCACTTGGATCAATCACTGGAGTTGGCACTTGGATTATTCACTGTGAATAGGCACTTGCATTAATCACTGTGAATTGGCACTTAGATTAATCACTGTGAGTTGGCACTTGGATCAATCACTGGAGTTGGCACTTGGATTAATCACTGTGAATAGGCACTTGGATCAATCACTGGAGTTGGCACTTAGATTAATCACTGGAGTTGGCACTTGGATTAATCACTGTGAATAGGCACTTGCATTAATCACTGTGAATAGGCACTTGGATTAATCACTGTGAGTTGGCACTTGCATTAATCACTGTGAATAGGCACTTGCATTAATCACTGTGAATAGGCACTTGGATCAATCACTGGAGTTGGCACTTGGATTATTCACTGTGAATAGGCACTTGCATTAATCACTGTGAGTTGGCACTTGCATTAATCACTGTGAATAGGCACTTGCATTAATCACTGTGAATAGGCACTTGGATCAATCACTGGAGTTGGCACTTGGATTATTCACTGTGAATAGGCACTTGCATTAATCACTGTGAATTGGCACTTAGATTAATCACTGTGAATAGGCACTTGGATCAATCACTGGAGTTGGCACTTGGATTAATCACTGTGAATAGGCACTTGGATCAATCACTGGAGTTGGCACTTAGATTAATCACTGTGAATAGGCACTTGGATTAATCACTGTGAATAGGCACTTGCATTAATCACTGTGAATAGGCACTTGGATTATTCACTGTGAATAGGCACTTGCATTAATCACTGTGAGTTGGCACTTGCATTAATCACTGTGAGTTGGCACTTGGATTATTCACTGTGAGTTGGCACTTGGATCAATCACTGTGAATAGGCACTTGCATTAATCACTGTGAATAGGCACTTGGATTATTCACTGTGAATAGGCACTTGCATTAATCACTGTGAATAGGCACTTGCATTAATCACTGTGAATAGGCACTTGGATTATTCACTGTGAATAGGCACTTGCATTAATCACTGTGAGTTGGCACTTGCATTAATCACTGTGAGTTGGCACTTGGATTATTCACTGTGAGTTGGCACTTGGATCAATCACTGTGAATAGGCACTTGCATTAATCACTGTGAATAGGCACTTGGATTATTCACTGTGAATAGGCACTTGCATTAATCACTGTGAGTTGGCACTTGGATTATTCACTGTGAGTTGGCACTTGGATCAATCACTGGAGTTGGCACTTGGATTAATCACTGGAGTTGGCACTTGGATTAATCACTGTGAATAGGCACTTGGATTATTCACTGTGAATAGGCACTTGCATTAATCACTGTGAGTTGGCACTTGGATCAATCACTGGAGTTGGCACTTGGATTAATCACTGGAGTTGGCACTTGGATTAATCACTGTGAATAGGCACTTGGATTATTCACTGTGAATAGGCACTTGCATTAATCACTGTGAGTTGGCACTTGGATTATTCACTGTGAGTTGGCACTTGGATCAATCACTGTGAATAGGCACTTGCATTAATCACTGTGAATAGGCACTTGGATTATTCACTGTGAATAGGCACTTGCATTAATCACTGTGAGTTGGCACTTGGATTATTCACTGTGAGTTGGCACTTGGATCAATCACTGTGAATAGGCACTTGCATTAATCACTGTGAGTTGGCACTTGGATTATTCACTGTGAGTTGGCACTTGGATCAATCACTGTGAATAGGCACTTGCATTAATCACTGTGAATAGGCACTTGGATTATTCACTGTGAATAGGCACTTGCATTAATCACTGTGAGTTGGCACTTGGATTATTCACTGTGAGTTGGCACTTGGATCAATCACTGTGAATAGGCACTTGCATTAATCACTGTGAGTTGGCACTTGGATCAATCACTGTGAATAGGCACTTGCATTAATCACTGTGAATAGGCACTTGGATTATTCACTGTGAATAGGCACTTGCATTAATCACTGTGAGTTGGCACTTGGATTATTCACTGTGAGTTGGCACTTGGATCAATCACTGTGAATAGGCACTTGCATTAATCACTGTGAGTTGGCACTTGGATTATTCACTGTGAGTTGGCACTTGGATTAATCACTGGAGTTGGCACTTGGATTAATCACTGTGAATAGGCACTTGGATTATTCACTGTGAATAGGCACTTGCATTAATCACTGTGAGTTGGCACTTGGATTATTCACTGTGAGTTGGCACTTGGATCAATCACTGTGAATAGGCACTTGGATTAATCACTGTGAGTTGGCACTTGGATCAATCACTGGAGTTGGCACTTGGATTAATCACTGTGAATAGGCACTTGGATTAATCACTGTGAATAGGCACTTGCATTAATCACTGTGAATAGGCACTTGGATTATTCACTGTGAATAGGCACTTGCATTAATCACTGTGAATTGGCACTTAGATTAATCACTGTGAATAGGCACTTGCATTAATCACTGTGAATAGGCACTTGGATTATTCACTGTGAATAGGCACTTGGATTAATCACTGTGAATAGGCACTTGGATTATTCACTGTGAATAGGCACTTGCATTAATCACTGTGAATTGGCACTTAGATTAATCACTGTGAATAGGCACTTGCATTAATCACTGTGAGTTGGCACTTGGATTATTCACTGTGAGTTGGCACTTGGATCAATCACTGGAGTTGGCACTTGGATTAATCACTGTGAATAGGCACTTGGATTATTCACTGTGAATAGGCACTTGCATTAATCACTGTGAGTTGGCACTTGGATTATTCACTGTGAGTTGGCACTTGGATCAATCACTGGAGTTGGCACTTGGATTAATCACTGGAGTTGGCACTTGGATTAATCACTGTGAATAGGCACTTGGATTAATCACTGTGAATAGGCACTTGCATTAATCACTGTGAATAGGCACTTGGATTAATCACTGTGAATAGGCACTTGCATTAATCACTGTGAATAGGCACTTGGATTATTCACTGTGAATAGGCACTTGCATTAATCACTGTGAATTGGCACTTAGATTAATCACTGTGAATAGGCACTTGCATTAATCACTGTGAGTTGGCACTTGGATTATTCACTGTGAGTTGGCACTTGGATCAATCACTGGAGTTGGCACTTGGATTAATCACTGGAGTTGGCACTTGGATTAATCACTGTGAATAGGCACTTGCATTAATCACTGTGAATAGGCACTTGGATTAATCACTGTGAATAGGCACTTGCATTAATCACTGTGAATAGGCACTTGGATTATTCACTGTGAATAGGCACTTGCATTAATCACTGTGAATTGGCACTTAGATTAATCACTGTGAATAGGCACTTGCATTAATCACTGTGAGTTGGCACTTGGATTATTCACTGTGAATAGGCACTTGCATTAATCACTGTGAGTTGGCACTTGGATCAATCACTGGAGTTGGCACTTGGATTAATCACTGTGAATAGGCACTTGCATTAATCACTGTGAATAGGCACTTGGATTATTCACTGTGAATAGGCACTTGCATTAATCACTGTGAATTGGCACTTAGATTAATCACTGTGAATAGGCACTTAGATTAATCACTGTGAGTTGGCACTTGCATTAATCACTGTGAATTGGCACTTAGATTAATCACTGTGAGTTGGCACTTGCATTAATCACTGTGAGTTGGCACTTAGATTAATCACTGTGAGTTGGCACTTGCATTAATCACTGTGAGTTGGCACTTAGATTAATCACTGTGATTTGGCACTTGGATTAATCACTGTGAGTTGGCACTTGGATTAATCACTGTGATTAGGCACTTGGATTCATCACTGTGAGTTGGCACTGAGATTAATCACTGTGAGTTGGCACTTGTATTAATCACTGTGAGTTGGTACTTGGATTCATCACTTTGAATAGGCACTTGGATACATCACTGTGAGTTGGCACTTGCATGAATCACTGTGAGTTGGCACTTAGATTAATCACTGTGAGTTGGCACTTGTATTAATCACTGTGAGTTGGTACTTGGATTAATCACTTTGAATAGGCACTTGGATACATCACTGTGAGTTGGCACTTAGATTAATCACTGTGAGTTGGCACTTAGATTAATCACTGTGAGTTGGCACTTGGATTAATCACTGTGAATAGGCACTTGGATTAATCACTGTGAATAGGCACTTGGATTAATCACTGTGAGTTGGCACTTAGATTAATCACTGTGAGTTGGCACTTAGATTAATCACTGTGAGTTGGCACTTGGATTAATCACTGTGAATAGGCACTTGGATTAATCACTGTGAGTTGGCACTTGGATTAATCACTGGAGTTGGCACTTGGATTAATCACTGTGAATAGGCACTTGGATTAATCACTGTGAGTTGGCACTGAGATTAATCACTGTGAATAGGCACTTGGATTAATCACTGGAGTTGGCACTTGGATTAATCACTGGAGTTGGCACTTGGATTAATCACTGTGAATAGGCACTTGGATTAATCACTGTGAATAGGCACTTGGATTAATCACTGTGAGTTGGCACTTAGATTAATCACTGTGAATAGGCACTTGGATTAATCACTGTGAGTTGGCACTGAGATTAATCACTGTGAATAGGCACTTGGATTAATCACTGGAGTTAGCACTTGGATTAATCACTGGAGTTAGCACTTAGATTAATCACTGTGAATCAGCACTTGGATTCATCACTGTGAGTTGGCACTTGCATTAATCACTGTGAGTTGGCACTTGGATTAATCACTGTGAATAGGCTCTTGGATTCATCACTGTGAATAGGCACTCAGATTAATCACTGTGAATAGGCACTTGGATTCATCACTGTGAGTTGGCACTTGGATTATTCACTGTGAATAGGCACTTGGATTAATCACTGTGAATAGGCACTTGGAGTAATCACTTTGAGTTGGCACTTGGATTAATCACTTTGAGTTGGCACTTGGATTAATCACTGTGAGTTGGCATTTGGATTATTCACTGTGAATAGGCACTTGGATTAATCACTTTGAGTTGGCACTTGGATTAATCACTGTGAGTTGGCACTTGGATTAATCACTGTGAGTTGGCACTTGGATTATTCACTGTGAATAGGCACTTGGATTAATCACTGTGAGTAGGCACTTGGATTAATCACTGTGAATAGGCACTTGGATTAATCACTGTGAATAGGCACTTGGATTAATCACTTTGAGTTGGCACTTGGATTAATCACTGTGAGTTGGCACTTGGATTATTCACTGTGAATAGGCACTTGGAGTAATCACTGTGAGTAGGCACTTGGATTAATCACTGTGAATAGGCACTTGGATTAATCACTGTGAATAGGCACTTGGATTAATCACTGTGAATAGGCACTTGGATTAATCACTGTGAGTTGGCACTTGGATTAATCACTGTGAGTTGGCACTTGGATTAATCACTGTGAATAGGCACTTGCATTAATCACTGTGAGTTGGCACTTGGATTAATCACTGTGAGTTGGCACTTGGATTAATCACTGTGAGTAGGCACTTGGATTCATCACTGTGAATAGGCACTTGGATTAATCACTGTGAGTTGGCACTTGGATTAATCACTGTGAATAGGCACTTGGATTAATCACTGTGAGTAGGCACTTGGATTAATCACTGTGAATAGGCACTTGGATTAACCACTGTGAATAGGCACTTGGATTAATCACTGTGAGTTGGCACTTGGATTAATCACTGTGAGTTGGCACTTGGATTAATCACTGTGAATAGGCACTTGGATTAATCACTGTGAATAGGCACTTGGATTATTCACTGTGAGTTGGCACTTGGATTAATCACTGTGAGTTGGCACTTGGATTAATCACTGTGAGTTGGCACTTAGATTAATCACTGTGAGTTGGCACTTGCATTAATCACTGTGAGTTGGCACTTAGTTTAATCACTGTGATTTGGCACTTGGATTAATCACTGTGAGTTGGCACTTGGATTAATCACTGTGAATAGGCACTTGGATTCATCACTGTGAGTTGGCACTGAGATTAATCACTGTGAATAGGCACTTGGATTAATCACTGTGAGTTGGCACTTGTATTAATCACTGTGAGTTGGCACTTGGATTAATCACTGTGAATAGGCACTTGGATTCATCACTGTGAGTTGGCACTTGCATTAATCACTGTGAGTTGGCACTTGCATTAATCACTGTGAGTTGGCACTTGCATTAATCACTGTGAGTTGGCACTTAGATTAATCACTGTGAACAGGCACTTGGATTAATCACTGTGAGTTGGCACTTAGATTAATCACTGTGAATCGGCACTTGGATTAATCACTGTGAATAGGCACTTGGATACATCACTGTGAGTTGGCACTTGCATTAATCACTGTGAGTTGGCACTTGCATTAATCACTGTGAGTTGGCACTTGGATTCATCACTGTGAGTTGGCACTTGCATTAATCACTGGAGTTGGCACTTGCATTAATCACTGTGAATAGGCACTTGGATTAATCACTGTGAGTTGGCACTTGCATTAATCACTGTGAGTTGGCACTTGCATTAATCACTGTGAGTTGGCACTTAGATTAATCACTGTGAGCCGGCACTTGGATTCATCACTGTGAGTTGGCACTTGCATTAATCACTGTGAGTTGGCACTTGCATTAATCACTGTGAATTGGCACTTAGATTAATCACTGTGAGTTGGCACTTGCATGAATCACTGTGAGTTGGCACTTAGATTAATCACTGTGAGTTGGCACTTGGATTAATCACTGTGAGTTGGCACTTGGATTAATCACTGTGAGTTGGCACTTGGATTAATCACTGGAGTTCGCACTTGCATTAATCACTGTGAATAGGCACTTGGATTAATCACTGTGAGTTGGCACTGAGATTAATCACTGTGAGTTGGCACTTGGATTAATCACTGGAGTTCGCACTTGCATTAATCACTGTGAATAGGCACTTGGATTAATCACTGTGAGTTGGCACTTGGATTAATCACTGTGAGTTGGCACTTGGATTAATCACTGGAGTTCGCACTTGCATTAATCACTGTGAATAGGCACTTGGATTAATCACTGTGAGTTGGCACTTGGATTAATCACTGTGAGTTGGCACTTGGATTAATCACTGGAGTTCGCACTTGCATTAATCACTGTGAATAGGCACTTGGATTAATCACTGGAGTTGGCACTTGCATTAATCACTGTGAATTGGCACTTGCATTAATCACTGTGAGTTGGCACTTGGATTCATCACTGTGAGTTAGCACTTGCATGAATCACTGTGAGTTGGCTCTTAGATTAATCACTGTGAATAGGCACTTGGATTAATCACTGGAGTTGGCACTTGCATTAATCACTGTGAATTGGCACTTGCATTAATCACTGTGAGTTGGCACTTGGATTCATCACTGTGAGTTAGCACTTGCATGAATCACTGTGAGTTGGCTCTTAGATTAATCACTGTGAATAGGCACTTGGATTAATCACTGTGAGTTGGCACTTGGATTAATCACTGTGAGTTGGCACTTGGATTATTCACTGTGAATAGGCACTTGGATTAATCACTGTGAGTTGGTACTTGGATTAATCACTGTGAGTAGGCACTTGGATTAATCACTGTGAATAGGCACTTGGATTATTCACTGTGAATAGGCACTTGGATTAATCACTGTGAGTTGGCACTTGGATTAATCACTGTGAATAGGCACTTGCATTAATCACTGTGAGTTGGCACTTGGATTAATCACTGTGAGTTGGCACTTGGATTAATCACTGTGAGTAGGCACTTGGATTATTCACTGTGAGTAGGCACTTGGATTATTCACTGTGAATAGGCACTTGGATTAATCACTGTGAGTTGGCACTTGGATTAATCACTGTGAATAGGCACTTGGATCAATCACTGTGAGTAGGCACTTGGATTAATCACTGTGAATTGGCACTTGGATTAACCACTGTGAATAGGCACTTGGATTAATCACTGTGAATAGGCACTTGGATTATTCACTGTGAGTTGGCACTTGGATTAATCACTGTGAGTTGGCACTTGGATTAATCACTGTGAGTTGGCACTTGGATTAATCACTGTGAATAGGCACTTGGATTATTCACTGTGAATAGGCAATTGGATTAATCACTGTGAGTTGGCACTTGGATTAATCACTGTGAGTTGGCACTTGGATTAATCACTGTGAATAGGCACTTGCATTAATCACTGTGAGTTGGCACTTGGATTAATCACTGTGAGTTGGCACTTGGATTAATCACTGTGAGTTGGCACTTGGATTAATCACTGTGAGTAGGCACTTGGATTATTCACTGTGAATAGGCACTTGGATTAATCACTGTGAGTTGGCACTTGGATTAATCACTGTGAGTTGGCACTTGGATTAATCACTGTGAGTTGGCACTTAGATTAATCACTGTGAATAGGCACTTGGATTAACCACTGTGAATAGGCACCTGGATTAATCACTGTGAATAGGCACTTGGATTAATCACTGTGAATAGGCACTTGGATTAATCACTGTGAATAGGCACTTGGATTCATCACTGTGAGTTGGCACTTGGATTAATCACTGTGAATAGGCACTTGGATTCATCACTGTGAGTTGGCACTTGCATTAATCACTGGAGTTGGCACTTGCATTAATCACTGTGAATAGGCACTTGGATTAATCACTGGAGTTGGCACTTGCATTAATCACTGTGAATAGGCACTTGCATTAATCACTGGAGTTGGCACTTGCATTAATCACTGTGAGTTGGCACTTGCATTAATCACTGTGAATAGGCACTTGCATTAATCACTGGAGTTGGCACTTGCATTAATCACTGTGAATAGGCACTTGGATTAATCACTGGAGTTGGCACTTGCATTAATCACTGTGAATAGGCACTTGCATTAATCACTGGAGTTGGCACTTGCATTAATCACTGTGAATAGGCACTTGGATTAATCACTGGAGTTGGCACTTGCATTAATCACTGTGAATAGGCACTTGGATTAATCACTGGAGTTGGCACTTGCATTAATCACTGTGAATAGGCACTTGGATTAATCACTGGAGTTGGCACTTGCATTAATCACTGTGAATAGGCACTTGGATTAATCACTGGAGTTGGCACTTGCATTAATCACTGTGAATAGGCACTTGGATTAATCACTGGAGTTGGCACTTGCATTAATCACTGTGAGTTGGCACTTGCATTAATCACTGTGAATAGGCACTTGGATTAATCAC
Organism: Heterodontus francisci; assembly: GCF_036365525.1. Classification (NCBI taxonomy): domain Eukaryota; kingdom Metazoa; phylum Chordata; class Chondrichthyes; order Heterodontiformes; family Heterodontidae; genus Heterodontus; species Heterodontus francisci. The sequence continues at coordinate 224,543,782 of NC_090372.1, read as the reverse complement.
TGGAGTTGGCACTTGCATTAATCACTGTGAATAGGCACTTGCATTAATCACTGTGAGTTGGCACTTGCATTAATCACTGTGAATAGGCACTTGCATTAATCACTGGAGTTGGCACTTGCATTAATCACTGTGAGTTGGCACTTGGATTCATCACTGTGAGTTGGCACTTGGATTCATCACTGTGAGTTGGCACTTGCATTAATCACTGGAGTTGGCACTTGCATTAATCACTGTGAATAGGCACTTGGATTAATCACTGTGAGTTGGCACTTGCATTAATCACTGTGAGTTGGCACTTAGATTAATCACTGTGAGCCGGCACTTGGATTCATCACTGTGAGTTGGCACTTGCATTAATCAGTGTGAGTTGGCACTTGCATTAATCACTGTGAATTGGCACTTAGATTAATCACTGTGAGTTGGCACTTGCATTAATCACTGTGAGTTGGCACTTAGTTTAATCACTGTGATTTGGCACTTGGATTAATCACTGTGAGTTGGCACTTGCATTAATCACTGTGAATTGGCACTTAGATTAATCACTGTGAGTTGGCACTTGCATTAATCACTGTGAGTTGGCACTTAGTTTAATCACTGTGATTTGGCACTTGGATTAATCACTGTGAGTTGGCACTTGGATTAATCACTGTGAATTGGCACTTAGATTAATCACTGTGAGTTGGCACTTGCATTAATCAGTGTGAGTTGGCACTTGCATTAATCACTGTGAATTGGCACTTAGATTAATCACTGTGAGTTGGCACTTGCATTAATCACTGTGAGTTGGCACTTAGTTTAATCACTGTGATTTGGCACTTGGATTAATCACTGTGAGTTGGCACTTGCATTAATCACTGTGAATAGGCACTTGGATTAATCACTGTGAGTTGGCACTTGCATTAATCACTGTGAGTTGGCACTTAGATTAATCACTGTGAGCCGGCACTTGGATTCATCACTGTGAGTTGGCACTTGCATTAATCAGTGTGAGTTGGCACTTGCATTAATCACTGTGAATTGGCACTTAGATTAATCACTGTGAGTTGGCACTTGCATTAATCACTGTGAGTTGGCACTTAGTTTAATCACTGTGATTTGGCACTTGGATTAATCACTGTGAGTTGGCACTTGGATTAATCACTGTGAATAGGCACTTGGATTCATCACTGTGAGTTGGCACTGAGATTAATCACTGTGAGTTGGCACTTGGATTAATCACTGTGAGTTGGCACTTGCATTAATCACTGTGAGTTGGCACTTGGATTCATCACTGTGAGTTGGCACTTGGATTCATCACTGTGAGTTGGCACTTGGATTAATCACTGTGAGTTGGCACTTGGATTCATCACTGTGAGTTGGCACTTGCATTAATCACTGGAGTTGGCACTTGCATTAATCACTGGAGTTGGCACTTGCATTAATCACTGTGAATAGGCACTTGGATTAATCACTGTGTGTTGGCACTTGCATTAATCACTGTGAGTTGGCACTTAGATTAATCACTGTGAGCCGGCACTTGGATTCATCACTGTGAGTTGGCACTTGCATTAATCAGTGTGAGTTGGCACTTGCATTAATCACTGTGAATTGGCACTTAGATTAATCACTGTGAGTTGGCACTTGCATTAATCACTGTGAGTTGGCACTTAGTTTAATCACTGTGATTTGGCACTTGGATTAATCACTGTGAGTTGGCACTTGGATTAATCACTGTGAATAGGCACTTGGATTCATCACTGTGAGTTGGCACTGAGATTAATCACTGTGAGTTGGCACTTGGATTAATCACTGTGAGTTGGCACTTGTATTAATCACTGTGAGTTGGCACTTGGATTAATCACTGTGAATAGGCACTTGGATTCATCACTGTGAGTTGGCACTTGCATTAATCACTGTGAGTTGGCACTTGCATTAATCACTGTGAGTTGGCACTTAGATTAATCACTGTGAACAGGCACTTGGATTAATCACTGTGAGTTGGCACTTAGATTAATCACTGTGAGTTGGCACTTGCATTAATCACTGTGAATTGGCACTTAGATTAATCACTGTGAGTTGGCACTTGCATTAATCACTGTGAGTTGGCACTTAGATTAATCACTGTGAGTTGGCACTTGCATTAATCACTGTGAGTTGGCACTTAGATTAATCACTGTGATTTGGCACTTGGATTAATCACTGTGAGTTGGCACTTGGATTAATCACTGTGATTAGGCACTTGGATTCATCACTGTGAGTTGGCACTGAGATTAATCACTGTGAGTTGGCACTTGTATTAATCACTGTGAGTTGGTACTTGGATTCATCACTTTGAATAGGCACTTGGATACATCACTGTGAGTTGGCACTTGCATGAATCACTGTGAGTTGGCACTTAGATTAATCACTGTGAGTTGGCACTTGTATTAATCACTGTGAGTTGGTACTTGGATTAATCACTTTGAATAGGCACTTGGATACATCACTGTGAGTTGGCACTTAGATTAATCACTGTGAGTTGGCACTTAGATTAATCACTGTGAGTTGGCACTTGGATTAATCACTGTGAATAGGCACTTGGATTAATCACTGTGAATAGGCACTTGGATTAATCACTGTGAGTTGGCACTTAGATTAATCACTGTGAGTTGGCACTTAGATTAATCACTGTGAGTTGGCACTTGGATTAATCACTGTGAATAGGCACTTGGATTAATCACTGTGAGTTGGCACTTGGATTAATCACTGGAGTTGGCACTTGGATTAATCACTGTGAATAGGCACTTGGATTAATCACTGTGAGTTGGCACTGAGATTAATCACTGTGAATAGGCACTTGGATTAATCACTGGAGTTGGCACTTGGATTAATCACTGGAGTTGGCACTTGGATTAATCACTGTGAATAGGCACTTGGATTAATCACTGTGAATAGGCACTTGGATTAATCACTGTGAGTTGGCACTTAGATTAATCACTGTGAATAGGCACTTGGATTAATCACTGTGAGTTGGCACTGAGATTAATCACTGTGAATAGGCACTTGGATTAATCACTGGAGTTAGCACTTGGATTAATCACTGGAGTTAGCACTTAGATTAATCACTGTGAATCAGCACTTGGATTCATCACTGTGAGTTGGCACTTGCATTAATCACTGTGAGTTGGCACTTGGATTAATCACTGTGAATAGGCTCTTGGATTCATCACTGTGAATAGGCACTCAGATTAATCACTGTGAATAGGCACTTGGATTCATCACTGTGAGTTGGCACTTGGATTATTCACTGTGAATAGGCACTTGGATTAATCACTGTGAATAGGCACTTGGAGTAATCACTTTGAGTTGGCACTTGGATTAATCACTTTGAGTTGGCACTTGGATTAATCACTGTGAGTTGGCATTTGGATTATTCACTGTGAATAGGCACTTGGATTAATCACTTTGAGTTGGCACTTGGATTAATCACTGTGAGTTGGCACTTGGATTAATCACTGTGAGTTGGCACTTGGATTATTCACTGTGAATAGGCACTTGGATTAATCACTGTGAGTAGGCACTTGGATTAATCACTGTGAATAGGCACTTGGATTAATCACTGTGAATAGGCACTTGGATTAATCACTTTGAGTTGGCACTTGGATTAATCACTGTGAGTTGGCACTTGGATTATTCACTGTGAATAGGCACTTGGAGTAATCACTGTGAGTAGGCACTTGGATTAATCACTGTGAATAGGCACTTGGATTAATCACTGTGAATAGGCACTTGGATTAATCACTGTGAGTTGGCACTTGGATTAATCACTGTGAGTTGGCACTTGGATTAATCACTGTGAATAGGCACTTGCATTAATCACTGTGAGTTGGCACTTGGATTAATCACTGTGAGTTGGCACTTGGATTAATCACTGTGAGTAGGCACTTGGATTCATCACTGTGAATAGGCACTTGGATTAATCACTGTGAGTTGGCACTTGGATTAATCACTGTGAATAGGCACTTGGATTAATCACTGTGAGTAGGCACTTGGATTAATCACTGTGAATAGGCACTTGGATTAATCACTGTGAGTTGGCACTTGGATTAATCACTGTGAATAGGCACTTGGATTAATCACTGTGAGTAGGCACTTGGATTAATCACTGTGAACAGGCACTTGGATTAATCACTTTGAGTTGGCACTTGGATTAATCACTGTGAGTTGGCACTTGGATTATTCACTGTGAATAGGCACTTGGAGTAATCACTGTGAGTAGGCACTTGGATTAATCACTGTGAATAGGCACTTGGATTAATCACTGTGAATAGGCACTTGGATTAATCACTGTGAATAGGCACTTGGATTAATCACTGTGAACAGGCACTTGGATTAATCACTGTGAGTTGGCACTTAGATTAATCACTGTGAGTTGGCACTTGCATTAATCACTGTGAATTGGCACTTAGATTAATCACTGTGAGTTGGCACTTGCATTAATCACTGTGAGTTGGCACTTAGATTAATCACTGTGAGTTGGCACTTGCATTAATCACTGTGAGTTGGCACTTAGATTAATCACTGTGATTTGGCACTTGGATTAATCACTGTGAGTTGGCACTTGGATTAATCACTGTGATTAGGCACTTGGATTCATCACTGTGAGTTGGCACTGAGATTAATCACTGTGAGTTGGCACTTGTATTAATCACTGTGAGTTGGTACTTGGATTCATCACTTTGAATAGGCACTTGGATACATCACTGTGAGTTGGCACTTGCATGAATCACTGTGAGTTGGCACTTAGATTAATCACTGTGAGTTGGCACTTAGATTAATCACTGTGAGTTGGCACTTGTATTAATCACTGTGAGTTGGTACTTGGATTAATCACTTTGAATAGGCACTTGGATACATCACTGTGAGTTGGCACTTAGATTAATCACTGTGAGTTGGCACTTAGATTAATCACTGTGAGTTGGCACTTGGATTAATCACTGTGAATAGGCACTTGGATTAATCACTGTGAATAGGCACTTGGATTAATCACTGTGAGTTGGCACTTAGATTAATCACTGTGAGTTGGCACTTAGATTAATCACTGTGAGTTGGCACTTGGATTAATCACTGTGAATAGGCACTTGGATTAATCACTGTGAGTTGGCACTTGGATTAATCACTGGAGTTGGCACTTGGATTAATCACTGTGAATAGGCACTTGGATTAATCACTGTGAGTTGGCACTGAGATTAATCACTGTGAATAGGCACTTGGATTAATCACTGGAGTTGGCACTTGGATTAATCACTGGAGTTGGCACTTGGATTAATCACTGTGAATAGGCACTTGGATTAATCACTGTGAATAGGCACTTGGATTAATCACTGTGAGTTGGCACTTAGATTAATCACTGTGAATAGGCACTTGGATTAATCACTGTGAGTTGGCACTGAGATTAATCACTGTGAATAGGCACTTGGATTAATCACTGGAGTTAGCACTTGGATTAATCACTGGAGTTAGCACTTAGATTAATCACTGTGAATCAGCACTTGGATTCATCACTGTGAGTTGGCACTTGCATTAATCACTGTGAGTTGGCACTTGGATTAATCACTGTGAATAGGCTCTTGGATTCATCACTGTGAATAGGCACTCAGATTAATCACTGTGAATAGGCACTTGGATTCATCACTGTGAGTTGGCACTTGGATTATTCACTGTGAATAGGCACTTGGATTAATCACTGTGAATAGGCACTTGGAGTAATCACTTTGAGTTGGCACTTGGATTAATCACTTTGAGTTGGCACTTGGATTAATCACTGTGAGTTGGCATTTGGATTATTCACTGTGAATAGGCACTTGGATTAATCACTTTGAGTTGGCACTTGGATTAATCACTGTGAGTTGGCACTTGGATTAATCACTGTGAGTTGGCACTTGGATTATTCACTGTGAATAGGCACTTGGATTAATCACTGTGAGTAGGCACTTGGATTAATCACTGTGAATAGGCACTTGGATTAATCACTGTGAATAGGCACTTGGATTAATCACTTTGAGTTGGCACTTGGATTAATCACTGTGAGTTGGCACTTGGATTATTCACTGTGAATAGGCACTTGGAGTAATCACTGTGAGTAGGCACTTGGATTAATCACTGTGAATAGGCACTTGGATTAATCACTGTGAATAGGCACTTGGATTAATCACTGTGAGTTGGCACTTGGATTAATCACTGTGAGTTGGCACTTGGATTAATCACTGTGAATAGGCACTTGCATTAATCACTGTGAGTTGGCACTTGGATTAATCACTGTGAGTTGCCACTTGGATTAATCACTGTGAGTAGGCACTTGGATTCATCACTGTGAATAGGCACTTGGATTAATCACTGTGAGTTGGCACTTGGATTAATCACTGTGAATCGGCACTTGGATTAATCACTGTGAGTAGGCACTTGGATTAATCACTGTGAATAGGCACTTGGATTAACCACTGTGAATAGGCACTTGGATTAATCACTGTGAGTTGGCACTTGGATTAATCACTGTGAGTTGGCACTTGGATTAATCACTGTGAATAGGCACTTGGATTAATCACTGTGAATAGGCACTTGGATTATTCACTGTGAGTTGGCACTTGGATTAATCACTGTGAGTTGGCACTTGGATTAATCACTGTGAGTTGGCACTTAGATTAATCACTGTGAGTTGGCACTTGCATTAATCACTGTGAGTTGGCACTTAGTTTAATCACTGTGATTTGGCACTTGGATTAATCACTGTGAGTTGGCACTTGGATTAATCACTGTGAATAGGCACTTGGATTCATCACTGTGAGTTGGCACTGAGATTAATCACTGTGAATAGGCACTTGGATTAATCACTGTGAGTTGGCACTTGTATTAATCACTGTGAGTTGGCACTTGGATTAATCACTGTGAATAGGCACTTGGATTCATCACTGTGAGTTGGCACTTGCATTAATCACTGTGAGTTGGCACTTGCATTAATCACTGTGAGTTGGCACTTGCATTAATCACTGTGAGTTGGCACTTAGATTAATCACTGTGAACAGGCACTTGGATTAATCACTGTGAGTTGGCACTTAGATTAATCACTGTGAATCGGCACTTGGATTAATCACTGTGAATAGGCACTTGGATACATCACTGTGAGTTGGCACTTGCATTAATCACTGTGAGTTGGCACTTGCATTAATCACTGTGAGTTGGCACTTGGATTCATCACTGTGAGTTGGCACTTGCATTAATCACTGGAGTTGGCACTTGCATTAATCACTGTGAATAGGCACTTGGATTAATCACTGTGAGTTGGCACTTGCATTAATCACTGTGAGTTGGCACTTGCATTAATCACTGTGAGTTGGCACTTAGATTAATCACTGTGAGCCGGCACTTGGATTCATCACTGTGAGTTGGCACTTGCATTAATCACTGTGAGTTGGCACTTGCATTAATCACTGTGAATTGGCACTTAGATTAATCACTGTGAGTTGGCACTTGCATGAATCACTGTGAGTTGGCACTTAGATTAATCACTGTGAGTTGGCACTTGGATTAATCACTGTGAGTTGGCACTTGGATTAATCACTGGAGTTCGCACTTGCATTAATCACTGTGAATAGGCACTTGGATTAATCACTGTGAGTTGGCACTGAGATTAATCACTGTGAGTTGGCACTTGGATTAATCACTGGAGTTCGCACTTGCATTAATCACTGTGAATAGGCACTTGGATTAATCACTGTGAGTTGGCACTTGGATTAATCACTGTGAGTTGGCACTTGGATTCATCACTGGAGTTCGCACTTGCATTAATCACTGTGAATAGGCACTTGGATTAATCACTGTGAGTTGGCACTTGGATTAATCACTGTGAGTTGGCACTTGGATTAATCACTGGAGTTCGCACTTGCATTAATCACTGTGAATAGGCACTTGGATTAATCACTGGAGTTGGCACTTGCATTAATCACTGTGAATTGGCACTTGCATTAATCACTGTGAGTTGGCACTTGGATTCATCACTGTGAGTAGGCACTTGGATTCATCACTGTGAATAGGCACTTGGATTAATCACTGTGAGTTGGCACTTGGATTAATCACTGTGAATCGGCACTTGGATTAATCACTGTGAGTAGGCACTTGGATTAATCACTGTGAATAGGCACTTGGATTAACCACTGTGAATAGGCACTTGGATTAATCACTGTGAGTTGGCACTTGGATTAATCACTGTGAGTTGGCACTTGGATTAATCACTGTGAATAGGCACTTGGATTAATCACTGTGAATAGGCACTTGGATTATTCACTGTGAGTTGGCACTTGGATTAATCACTGTGAGTTGGCACTTGGATTAATCACTGTGAGTTGGCACTTAGATTAATCACTGTGAGTTGGCACTTGCATTAATCACTGTGAGTTGGCACTTAGTTTAATCACTGTGATTTGGCACTTGGATTAATCACTGTGAGTTGGCACTTGGATTAATCACTGTGAATAGGCACTTGGATTCATCACTGTGAGTTGGCACTGAGATTAATCACTGTGAATAGGCACTTGGATTAATCACTGTGAGTTGGCACTTGTATTAATCACTGTGAGTTGGCACTTGGATTAATCACTGTGAATAGGCACTTGGATTCATCACTGTGAGTTGGCACTTGCATTAATCACTGTGAGTTGGCACTTGCATTAATCACTGTGAGTTGGCACTTGCATTAATCACTGTGAGTTGGCACTTAGATTAATCACTGTGAACAGGCACTTGGATTAATCACTGTGAGTTGGCACTTAGATTAATCACTGTGAATCGGCACTTGGATTAATCACTGTGAATAGGCACTTGGATACATCACTGTGAGTTGGCACTTGCATTAATCACTGTGAGTTGGCACTTGCATTAATCACTGTGAGTTGGCACTTGGATTCATCACTGTGAGTTGGCACTTGCATTAATCACTGGAGTTGGCACTTGCATTAATCACTGTGAATAGGCACTTGGATTAATCACTGTGAGTTGGCACTTGCATTAATCACTGTGAGTTGGCACTTGCATTAATCACTGTGAGTTGGCACTTAGATTAATCACTGTGAGCCGGCACTTGGATTCATCACTGTGAGTTGGCACTTGCATTAATCACTGTGAGTTGGCACTTGCATTAATCACTGTGAATTGGCACTTAGATTAATCACTGTGAGTTGGCACTTGCATGAATCACTGTGAGTTGGCACTTAGATTAATCACTGTGAGTTGGCACTTGGATTAATCACTGTGAGTTGGCACTTGGATTAATCACTGGAGTTCGCACTTGCATTAATCACTGTGAATAGGCACTTGGATTAATCACTGTGAGTTGGCACTGAGATTAATCACTGTGAGTTGGCACTTGGATTAATCACTGGAGTTCGCACTTGCATTAATCACTGTGAATAGGCACTTGGATTAATCACTGTGAGTTGGCACTTGGATTAATCACTGTGAGTTGGCACTTGGATTAATCACTGGAGTTCGCACTTGCATTAATCACTGTGAATAGGCACTTGGATTAATCACTGTGAGTTGGCACTTGGATTAATCACTGTGAGTTGGCACTTGGATTAATCACTGGAGTTCGCACTTGCATTAATCACTGTGAATAGGCACTTGGATTAATCACTGGAGTTGGCACTTGCATTAATCACTGTGAATTGGCACTTGCATTAATCACTGTGAGTTGGCACTTGGATTCATCACTGTGAGTTAGCACTTGCATGAATCACTGTGAGTTGGCTCTTAGATTAATCACTGTGAATAGGCACTTGGATTAATCACTGGAGTTGGCACTTGCATTAATCACTGTGAATTGGCACTTGCATTAATCACTGTGAGTTGGCACTTGGATTCATCACTGTGAGTTAGCACTTGCATGAATCACTGTGAGTTGGCTCTTAGATTAATCACTGTGAATAGGCACTTGGATTAATCACTGTGAGTTGGCACTTGGATTAATCACTGTGAGTTGGCACTTGGATTATTCACTGTGAATAGGCACTTGGATTAATCACTGTGAGTTGGTACTTGGATTAATCACTGTGAGTAGGCACTTGGATTAATCACTGTGAATAGGCACTTGGATTATTCACTGTGAATAGGCACTTGGATTAATCACTGTGAGTTGGCACTTGGATTAATCACTGTGAATAGGCACTTGCATTAATCACTGTGAGTTGGCACTTGGATTAATCACTGTGAGTTGGCACTTGGATTAATCACTGTGAGTAGGCACTTGGATTATTCACTGTGAGTAGGCACTTGGATTATTCACTGTGAATAGGCACTTGGATTAATCACTGTGAGTTGGCACTTGGATTAATCACTGTGAATAGGCACTTGGATCAATCACTGTGAGTTGGCACTTGTATTAATCACTGTGAGTAGGCACTTGGATTAATCACTGTGAATAGGCACTTGGATTAATCACTGTGAATAGGCACTTGGATCAATCACTGTGAGTTGGCACTTGCATTAATCACTGTGAGTTGGCACTTGGATTAATCACTGTGAGTTGGCACTTGGATTAATCACTGTGAGTAGGCACTTGGATTATTCACTGTGAGTAGGCACTTGGATTATTCACTGTGAATAGGCACTTGGATTAATCACTGTGAGTTGGCACTTGGATTAATCACTGTGAATAGGCACTTGGATCAATCACTGTGAGTTGGCACTTGTATTAATCACTGTGAGTAGGCACTTGGATTAATCACTGTGAATAGGCACTTGGATTCATCACTGTGAGTTAGCACTTGCATGAATCACTGTGAGTTGGCTCTTAGATTAATCACTGTGAATAGGCACTTGGATTAATCACTGTGAGTTGGCACTTGCATTAATCACTGTGAATTGGCACTTGCATTAATCACTGTGAGTTGGCACTTGGATTCATCACTGTGAGTTAGCACTTGCATGAATCACTGTGAGTTGGCACTTAGATTAATCACTGTGAATAGGCACTTGGATTAATCACTGTGAATAGGCACTTGGATACATCACTGTGAGTTGGCACTTGCATGAATCACTGTGAGTTGGCACTTAGATTAATCACTGTGAGTTGGCACTTGGATTAATCACTGTGAGTTGGCTCTTGGATTAATCACTGGAGTTAGCACTTGGATTAATCACTGTGAATAGGCACTTGGATTCATCACTGTGAGTTGGCACTTGCATTAATCACTGTGAATAGGCACTTGGATTAATCACTGTGAGTTGGCACTGAGATTAATCACTGTGAATAGGCACTTGGATTAATCACTGGAGTTGGCACTTGCATTAATCACTGTGAATTGGCACTTGCATTAATCACTGGAGTTGGCACTTGCATTAATCACTGTGAATTGGCACTTGCATTAATCACTGTGAGTTGGCACTTGGATTCATCACTGGAGTTGGCACTTGGATTAATCACTGTGAATTGGCACTTGCATTAATCACTGTGAGTTGGCACTTGGATTCATCACTGGAGTTGGCACTTGGATTAATCACTGTGAATTGGCACTTGCATTAATCACTGGAGTTGGCACTTGCATTAATCACTGTGAATTGGCACTTGCATTAATCACTGTGAATTGGCACTTGCATTAATCACTGTGAGTTGGCACTTGGATTCATCACTGGAGTTGGCACTTGGATTAATCACTGTGAATTGGCACTTGCATTAATCACTGTGAATTGGCACTTGGATTCATCACTGGAGTTGGCACTTGGATTAATCACTGTGAATTGGCACTTGCATTAATCACTGTGAATTGGCACTTGCATTAATCACTGTGAATTGGCACTTGCATTAATCACTGTGAATTGGCACTTGGATTCATCACTGGAGTTGGCACTTGGATTAATCACTGTGAATTGGCACTTGCATTAATCACTGTGAATTGGCACTTGCATTAATCACTGTGAGTTGGCACTTGGATTCATCACTGGAGTTGGCACTTGGATTAATCACTGTGAATTGGCACTTGCATTAATCACTGTGAATTGGCACTTGCATTAATCACTGTGAATTGGCACTTGCATTAATCACTGTGAGTTGGCACTTGGATTCATCACTGGAGTTGGCACTTGGATTCATCACTGTGAATTGGCACTTGCATTAATCACTGTGAGTTGGCACTTGCATGAATCACTGTGAGTTGGCACTTGCATGAATCACTGTGAGTTGGCACTTAGATTAATCACTGTGAGTTGGCACTTAGATTAATCACTGTGAGTTGGCACTTGGATTAATCACTGTGAATCGGCACTTGGATTAATCACTGTGAATAGGCACTTGGATACATCACTGTGAGTTGGCACTTGCATGAATCACTGTGAGTTGGCACTTAGATTAATCACTGTGAGTTGGCACTTGGATTAATCACTGTGAGTTGGCTCTTGGATTAATCACTGGAGTTAGCACTTGGATTAATCACTGTGAATAGGCACTTGGATTCATCACTGTGAGTTGGCACTTGCATTAATCACTGTGAATAGGCACTTGGATTAATCACTGTGAGTTGGCACTGAGATTAATCACTGTGAATAGGCACTTGGATTAATCACTGGAGTTGGCACTTGCATTAATCACTGTGAATAGGCACTTGCATTAATCACTGTGAGTTGGCACTTGCATTAATCACTGGAGTTGGCACTTGCATTAATCACTGTGAATTGGCACTTGCATTAATCACTGTGAGTTAGCACTTGCATGAATCACTGTGAGTTGGCACTTAGATTAATCACTGTGAATAGGCACTGGATTAACCACTGTGAATAGGCACTTGGATTAATCACTGGAGTTGGCACTTGCATTAATCACTGTGAATAGGCACTTGCATTAATCACTGTGAGTTGGCACTTGGATTCATCACTGTGAGTTGGCACTTAGATTAATCACTGTGAGTTGGCACTTAGATTAATCACTGTGAATAGGCACTTGGATTAATCACTGTGAATAGGCACTTGGATTCATCACTGTGAATAGGCACTTAGATTAATCACTGTGAGTTGGCACTGAGATTAATCACTGTGAATAGGCACTTGGATTAATCACTGTGAGTTGGCACTGAGATTAATCACTGTGAATAGGCACTTGGATTAATCACTGGAGTTGGCACTTGCATTAATCACTGTGAATAGGCACTGAGATTAATCACTGTGAGTTGGCACTGAGATTAATCACTGTGAGTTGGCACTGAGATTAATCACTGTGAATAGGCACTTGGATTCATCACTGTGAGTTAGCACTTGCATGAATCACTGTGAGTTGGCACTTAGATTAATCACTGTGAATAGGCACTTGGATTCATCACTGTGAGTTGGCACTTGCATTAATCACTGAGTTGGCACTTAGATTAATCACTGTGAATCGGCACTTGGATTCATCACTGTGAGTTGGCACTTGCATTAATCACTGTGAGTTGGCACTTAGATTAATCACTGTGAATAGGCACTTGGATTAATCCCTGGAGTTGGCACTTGGATTAATCACTGTGAGTTGGCACTTAGATTAATCACTGGAGTTGGCACTTGGATTCATCACTGTGAGTTGGCACTTGCATTAATCACTGTGAGTTGGCACTTAGATTATTCACTGTGAATAGGCACTTGGATTAATCACTGTGAGTTGGCACTTGCATTAATCACTGTGATTTAGCACTTGCATGAATCACTGTGAGTTGGCACTTAGATTAATCACTGTGAATAGGCACTTGGATTAACCACTGTGAATAGGCACTTGGATTCATCACTGTGAGTTGGCACTGAGATTAATCACTGTGAATAGGCACTTGGATTAATCACTGTGAGTTGGCACTTGGATTCATCACTGTGAGTTGGCACTTAGATTATTCACTGTGAATAGGCACTTGCATTAATCACTGTGAGTTGGCACTTGGATTAATCACTGTGAGCCGGCACTTGGATTAATCACTGTGAGCCGGCACTTGGATTAATCACTGTGAGCCGGCACTTGGATTAATCACTGTCAGTTGGCACTTGCATTAATCACTGTGAGTTGGCACTTGGATTAATCACTGTGAGTTGGCACTTGGATTAATCACTGTGAATAGGCACTTGGATTCATCACTGTGAGTTGGCACTTGCATTAATCACTGTGAGTTGGCACTTGCATTAATCACTGTGAGTTGGCACTGAGATTAATCACTGTGAATAGGCACTTGGATTAATCACTGTGAGTTGGCACTTGGATTAATCACTGTGAGTTGGCACTTGGATTAATCACTGTGAGTTGGCACTTGGATTAATCACTGTGAGTTGGCACTTGGATTAATCACTGTGAATAGGCACTTGGATTCATCACTGTGAGTTGGCACTTGCATTAATCACTGTGAGTTGGCACTTGCATTAATCACTGTGAGTTGGCACTTAGATTAATCACTGTGAGTTGGCACTTGCATTAATCACTGTGAGTTGGCACTTGGATTAATCACTGTGAGTTGGCACTTGGATTAATCACTGTGATGTGGCACTTGGATTAATCTCTGGAGTTAGCACTTGGATTAATCACTGGAGTTAGCACTTGGATTAATCACTGTGAGTTAGCACTTGGATTAATCACTGTGATGTGGCACTTGGATTAATCTGTGGAGTTAGCACTTGGATTAATCACTGTGAGTTAGCACTTGGATTAATCACTGTGAGTTGGCACTTGGATTAATCACTGTGATGTGGCACTTGGATTAATCTCTGGAGTTAGCACTTTTATTAATCACTGGAGTTAGCACTTGGATTAATCACTGTGAGTTAGCACTTGGATTAATCACTGTGAGTTAGCACTTGGATTAATCACTGTGAGTTAGCACTTGGATTAATCACTGTGAGTTAGCACTTGGATTAATCACTGTGAGTTGGCACTTGGATTCATCACTGTGAGTTGGCACTTGGATTCATCACTGTGAGTTGGCGCTGGGATTAATCACTGTGAGTTGGCTCTGGGATTACCATCATTTACTTTTCTACAGAACCCATTGTCTGTAATCCAAGCTGTAAAAATGGAGGCACGTGTGTCGGATACAATAAATGCAGATGTCGCAATCAGTTCACGGGAAGAACCTGCGAGACAGGTGAGAGATCACATACAGCCTCACCTACCTTATGTACCCCAAATCCCAAAATATCCCCAACAGCATCCTCATACACCCCCACCCCTAATATACCACCCCAAATCCCCATACACTCCTCAATCCCCTACCCCCCCCATACACCTCCAACCCCTAAAAACCCCACAATTGTGAAATACTCCCCACCCCACATCCCCATTTACCCACAACACCTACTCCCTTTATCCATATACCTCCAACTCCCATATACCTCTAAACTCTCCTACACCCCACCCTCCTCCATATGCCCCCAACTCCCATACATCCCCTCTCCCATATCCCTCTACCTATACCCCCATTCACCCCACTCCACACCCCATGCAACCTCCAATCCCCTCACCACACTTCCATAAAACCCACCCTCCTATACCGCCTCACTCCAACCCCACATCCTGATCCGTGGAGACCCCATTGCACCCGCTGAGGGCAGACAGAGGGATAGTACGGAGGAAGAGGCCATTCAGCCCCTTCAGCTGCTCCAGCATTTCATTAGATCCTGGTTCAACTCCATCCCCCACCTTTGCTCCTTATCCTTTAATGGCAGTGGCGTATTGGTATTGTCACTAGTCTAGTAGTCCCAAGGCCCAGGCTAATGCTCTGGGGACATGGGTTCGAATCCCATCACGACAGGTGGTGAAATTTGAATTCAATTAATAAATCTGGAATTAAAAGCTAGTTTAATGATGGCCATGAAACCATTCTCAATTGTTGTAAAAACCCATCCTATTCACTAATGTCCTTCAGGGAAGGAAATCTGCTGTCCTTACCTGGTCTGGCCTCCATGTGACTCCAGACCCACAGCAATGTGGTTAACTCTTACATGCCCTCGAAATGACCGAGCAAGACACTCAGTTCAAGGGCAATTAGGAATGGGCAACAAATGCTGGCCTTGCCAGTGACACCCACATCCCTGACAAAACAATACTCTTCGCAATAAAAAAGATCCATCAATCTCTGTTTGAAGTTTTTCCTTTGATCTGCTGCCCAACAGCTTTCTGGAGAGAGTTCCCGATTTCCACTCCCCCTTGTGTGAAGAATTGCTTCCTGACATCAGCCCTGAGTGGAAATACTCAGCAGCTCCGGCAGCATCAGTGGAGAGAGAAACAGAGTTAACGTTTCAGCTCAATGACCTTTCATCAGGAATCGCGGGTCACTGATCTGAAACGTTAACTCTGCTTCTCTCTCCACAGATGCTGCCAGACCTGCTGAGTATTTCCAGCATTTCCTGTTTTTATTTCAGATTTCCAGCTTCGCAGTATTTTTCTCCGATCACCCCGAATGGCCTGGATCTAATTTAAAAGTTATTGCCCCTTGTTCTGGACTATCCCCACCAGAGGAAATAGTTTCTCTCTATCATCCCTATCGAATACATCAATGATCTTAAACCCCACAATTAGATCTTCCCTTAATCTACTATACTCAGGAATACAAGACTAGATGCTGCAACCAGTTCTAGTAATTTAACCCTTTCAGCCCTGGCATCACTCTGGTCAATCTGTGCTGCTGCCTCTCCAAGGCCAGTATATCCTTCCTGAGATGCGTGGCCCAGAACCGAACACAGTTACTCCGGATGGAGTCTGACCGGAACCGAACACAGTTACTCCGGATGGAGTCTGACCGGAACCGAACACAGTTACTCCGGATGGAGTCTGACCGGAACTGAACACAGTTACTCCGGATGGGGTCTGACCGGAACTGAACACAGTTACTCCGGATGGGGTCTGACCGGAACTGAACACAGTTACTCCGGATGGGGTCTGACCGGAACCGAACACAGTTAGTCCGGATGGAGTCTGACCGGAACAGAACACAGTTACTCCGGATGGGGTCTGACCGGAACTGAACACAGTTACTCTGGATGGAGTCTGACCGGAACTGAACACAGTCACTCCAGATGGAGTCTGACCGGAACTGAACACAGTTACTCCGGATGGAGTCTGACCGGAACTGAACACAGTTACTCCGGATGGAGTCTGACCGGAACCGAACACAGTTACTCCGGATGGAGACTGACCGGAACCGAACACAGTTACTCCGGATGGAGTCTGACCGGAACCGAACACAGTTACTCCGGATGGAGTCTGACCGGAACCGAACACAGTTACTCCGGATGGAGTCTGACCGGAACCGAACACAGTTACTCCGGATGGAGTCTGACCGGAACCGAACACAGTTACTCCGGATGGAGTCTGACCGGAACCGAACACAGTTACTCCGGATGGAGTCTGACCGGAACCGAACACAGTTACTCCGGATGGAGTCTGACCGGAACCGAACACAGTTACTCCGGATGGAGTCTGACCGGAACCGAACACAGTTACTCCGGATGGAGTCTGACCGGAACCGAACACAGTTACTCCGGATGGAGTCTGACCGGAACCGAACACAGTTACTCCGGATGGAGTCTGACCGGAACCGAACACAGTTACTCCGGATGGAGTCTGACCGGAACCGAACACAGTTACTCCGGATGGAGTCTGACCGGAACCGAACACAGTTACTCCGGATGGAGTCTGACCGGAACCGAACACAGTTACTCCGGATGGAGTCTGACCGGAACCGAACACAGTTACTCCGGATGGAGTCTGACCGGAACTGAACACAGTTACTCCGGATGGAGTCTGACCGGAACTGAACACAGTTACTCCGGATGGAGTCTGACCGGAACTGAACACAGTTACTCCGGATGGAGTCTGACCGGAACTGAACACAGTTACTCCGGATGGAGTCTGACCGGAACTGAACACAGTTACTCCGGATGGAGTCTGACCGGAACTGAACACAGTTACTCCGGATGGAGTCTGACCGGAACTGAACACAGTTACTCCGGATGGAGTCTGACCGGAACTGAACACAGTCACTCCGTATGGAGTCTGACCGGAACTGAACACAGTTACTTCGGATGGAGTCTGACCGGAACTGAACACAGTTACTCCGGATGGAGTCTGACCGGAACCGAACAACGTTACTCCGGATGGAGTCTGACCGGAACTGAACACAGTTACTCCAGATGGAGTCTGACCGGAACTGAACACAGTTACTCCGGATGGAGTCTGACCGGAACTGAACACAGTTACTCCGGATGGAGTCTGACCGGAACTGCACACAGTCACTCCGGATGGGGTCTGACCGGAACTGCACACAGTCACTGCGGATGGGGTCTGACCGGAACCGAACACAGTCACTCCGGATGGGGTCTGACCGGAACCGAACACAGTCACTCCGGATGGAGTCTGACCAGAACTGAACGCGGTCAGTCCGGATGGAGTCTGACCGGAACTGAACACAGTTACTCCGGATGGAGTCTGACCAGCTGTATAGCTTTAAAATCACAATAGGCAGTCTTGTGATACAACACGACACTAGTATTTCTCTATCTGTTTTTCTCACTCAAAGTTTCTCTCTCTCTCTCTCTCTCTCCCTCTCTCCAAGTTTCGTTCTTGATCTCTGTTCCTGCTTCTCTCTTTCCTGGCTGGTCTCTCACATTCAACCCTCTGTAAATGCCAGGTTATACAAAATTCTGCTGTCCGTATTTTAACACACACCAAGTCCCGTTCCCCTATCACCCCTGTACTCACTGACCTACATTAATACACACCAAGTCCCGTTGCCCTATCACCCCTGTACTCACTGACCTACATTAACACACACCAAGTCCCGTTCCCCTATCACCCCTGTACTCACTGACCTACATTAACACACACCAAGTCCCGTTCCTCCATCACCCCTGTACTCACTGACCTACATTAACACACACCAAGTCCCGTTCCCCTATCACCCCTGTACTCACTGACCTCCATTAACACACACCAAGTCCCATTCCCCTATCACCCCTGTACTCACTGACCTACATTAACACACACCAAGTCCCGTTCCCCTATCACCCCTGTACTCACTGACCTACATTAACACACACCAAGTCCCGTTCCCCTATCACCCCTGTACTCACTGACCTACATTAACACACACCAAGTCCCATTCCCCTATCACCCCTGTACTCACTGACCTACATTAACACACACCAAGTCCCGTTCCCCTATCACCCCTGTACTCACTGACCGACATTAACACACACCAAGTCCCGTTCCCCTATCACCCCTGTACTCACTGACCTCCATTAACACACACCAAGTCCCGTTCCCCTATCACCCCTGTACTCACTGACCTACATTAACACACACCATGTCCCGTTCCCCTATCACCCCTGTACTCGTTGACCTACATTGGTTCCCCTTCAAGCAAAGTCTTGATTTTAAAATTCTCATCCTTGTTTTCAAATCCCTCCCTGTCCTCACCCCTCCCTATTTCTGTAATCTCCTCCAGCCTCACAACCCTCCGAGATATCTGCTCTCCTCTAATTCTGGCCTTTTAAACATCCCTGATTTTAATCGCTCCGTCATTGGTGGCTGTGCCAGTGTTTGTTTGGTAAAGCTCCTGTGATGTACGTTAGGCTGTTTTACTGTGTTAAAGGTGCTATATAAATGAAGGTTGTTGTTGTTTCCATTTGATCCTTCCCTTTCTATCCTTTCTCATCTCCGTCATCTAGCAACCTGTCTTGTAGCAGCTGCTCTTGGATTTCACTCTCTCCCTCTGTCTCTCTCTTTCTCTGTCCCTCTCTCTCTCTCCCTGTCTCCCTGTCCCTCTCTGTCTCCCTGTCCCTCTCTGTTTATCTCTCCATCTCTCGCTCTCTGTCTTCCTCCATC
The DNA here is from genome assembly GCF_036365525.1 of Heterodontus francisci. NCBI lineage: Eukaryota > Metazoa > Chordata > Chondrichthyes > Heterodontiformes > Heterodontidae > Heterodontus > Heterodontus francisci. The sequence continues at coordinate 224,523,951 of NC_090372.1, read as the reverse complement.
TATCTGCCTCTGTCTCTGTCTCTCTCTGTCTCTCTCTCTGTCCCTATCTGTGTGTGTGTCTCTCTCTCTCTCTCTGTTTATCTCTCTGTCTCTCTCTCTGTTTATCTTTCTATCTCTCTCTCTCTGTCCCTCTCTGTCTCTCTCTCTCTGTCCCCCTCTCTTTTTTTTTTAGAATTAGAACATTACAGCGCAGTACAGGCCCTTCGGCCCTCAATGTTGCGCCGACCTGTGAAACCATCTGACCTACACTATTCCATTTTCATCCATATGTCTATCCAATGACCACTTAAATGCCCTTAAAGTTGGCGAGTCTACTACTGTTGCAGGCAGGGCGTTCCACGCCCCTACTACTCTCTGGTAAAGAAACTACCTCTAACATCTGTCCTATATCTATCACCCCTCAACTTAAAGCTATGTCCCCTCGTGTTTGCCATCATCATCCGAGGAAAAAGACTCTCACTATCCACCCTATCTAACCCTCTGATTATCTTATATGTCTCTATTAAGTCACCTCTCCTCCTCCTTCTCTCTAACGAAAACAACCTCAAGTCCCTCAGCCTTTCTTCGTAAGACCTTCCTTCCATACCAGGCAACATCCTAGTAAATCTCCTCTGCACCCTTTCCATAGCTTCCACATCCTTCCTATAATGCGGTGACCAGAACTGCACGCAATACTCTCACCAGAGTTTTGTACAGCTGCAGCATGACCTCGTGGCTCCGAAACTCGATCCCCCTACTAATAAAAGCTAACACACCATATGCCTTCTTAACAGCCCTATTAACCTGGGTAGCAACTTTCAGGGATTTATGCACCTGGACACCAAGATCTCTCTGTTCATCTACACTACCAAGAATCTTCCCATTAGCCCAGTACTCTGCATTCCTGTTACTCCTTCCAAAGTGAATCACCTCACACTTTTCCGCATTAAACTCCATTTGCCATCTCTCAGCCCAGCTCTGCAGCCTATCTATGTCCCTCTGTACCCTACGACATCCTTCGGCACTATCCACTACTCCACCGACCTTCGTGTCATCCGCAAATTTACTAACCCACCCTTCTACACCCTCTTCCAGGTCATTTATAAAAATGACAAACAGCAGTGGCCCCAAAACAGATCCTTGCGGTACACCACTAGTAACTAAACTCCAGGATGAACATTTGCCATCAACCACCACCCTCTGTCTTCTTTCAGCTAGCCAATTTCTGATCCAAAGCTCTAAATCACCTTCAACCCCATACTTCCGTATTTTCTGCAATAGCCTACCGTGGGGAACCTTATCAAACGCCTTACTGAAATCCATATACACCACATCCACTGCTTTACCCTCATCCACCTGTTTGGTCACCTTCTCGAAAAACTCAATAAGGTTTGTGAGGCACGACCTACCCTTCACAATACCGTGCTGACTATCGCTAATGAACTTATTCTTTTCAAGATGATTATAAATCCTGTCTCATAACCTTTTCCAACATTTTGCCCACAACCAAAGTAAGGCTCACAGGTCTATAGTTACCAGGGCTGTCTCTACTCCCCTTCTTGAACAAGGGGACAACATTTGCTATCCTCCAGTCTTCCGGCACTATTCCTGTCGACAATGACGACATAAAGATCAAGGACAAAGGCTCTGCAATCTCCTCCCTGGCTTCCCAGAGAATCCTAGGATAAATCCCATCTGGCCCAGGGGACTTATCTATTTTCACACTTTCCAAAATTGCTAACACCTCCTCCTTGTGAACCTCAATCCCATCTAGCCTAGTAGTCTGAATCTCAGTATTCTCCTCGACAACATTTTCTTTCTCTACTGTAAATACTGACGAAAAATATTCATTTAACGCTTCCCCTATCTCCTCTGATTCCACACACAACTTCCCACTACTATCCTTGATTGGCCCTGTTCTAACTCTTATCATTCGTTTATTCCTGATATACCTATAGAAAGCCTTAGGGTTTTCCCTGATCCTATCCGCCAATGACTTCTCGTGTCCTCTCCTTGCTCTTCTTAGCTCTCCCTTTAGATCCTTCCTGGCTAGCTTGTAACTCTCAAGCGCCCTAACTGAGCCTTCACGTCTCATCCTAACATAAGCCTTCTTCTTCCTCTTGACAAGCGCTTCAACTTCTTTAGTAAACCACGGCTCCCTCGCTCGACAACTTCCTCCCTGCCTCACAGGTACATACTTATCAAGGACACGCAGTAGCTGCTCCTTGAATAAGCTCTACATTTCGATTGTGCCCATCCCCTGCAGTTTCCTTCCCCATCCTACGCATCCCAAATCTTGCCTAATCGCATCATAATTTCCTTTCCCCCAGCTATAATTTTTGCCCTGCGGTATATACCTGTCCCTGCCCATCGCTAAGGGAAACCTAACCGAATTGTGATCACTATCACCAAAGTGCTCACCTACATCTAAATCTAACACCTGGGCGGGTTCATTACCCAGTACCAAATCCAATGTGGCATCGCCCCTGGTTGGCCTGTCTACATACTGTGTCAGAAAACCCTCCTGCACACACTGGACAAAAACAGACCCATCTAAAGTACTCGAACTCTCGTATTTCCAGTCAATATTTGGAAAGTTAAAGTCCCCCATAACCACTACCCTGTTACTCTCGCTCCTGTCGAGAATCATCTTTGCTATCCTTTCCTCTACATCTCTGGAACTATTCGGAGGTCTATAGAAAACTCCCAACAGGGTGACCTCTCCTCTCCTGTTTCTAACCTCGGCCCACACTACCTCAGTAGACGAGTCCTCAAACGTCCTTTCTGCCGCTGTAATACTTTCCTTGATTAACAATGCCACACACCCCCCCTCTTTTACCATCTTCTCTCTGTTTATCTCTCTGTCTCTCTCTCTCTATCTCCCTCTGTGTTTCTCTCTCTCTCTGTCTCTCTGTCTCTGTCTCTGTCTCTCTCTCTGTTTACCTCTCTGTCTATCTCTCTTTCTCTGTCTCCGTCTCTCTCTGTCTCTGTTTCTCTCTCTGTTTCTCTCTCTCTCTGTCTCTGTCCCTCTCTCTGTTTATCTCTCTCTCTGTCTCTGTCTCTCTCTGTCTCTGTCTCTCTGACTCTGTCCCTCTCTCTGTTTATCTCTCTCTCTGTCTCTCTCTGTCTCTGTCTCTGTCCCTCTCTGTTTATCTCTCTCTCTGTCTCTCTGTCTCTGTCTCTCTGTCTCTGTCTGTCCCTCTCTCTGTGTCTCTGTGTCTCTGTCTCTGTCTCTGTCTCTGTGTCTCTGTCTCTGTGTCTCTGTCTCTGTGTCTCTCTCTGTCTCTCTCTGTCTCTGTCTCTCTGTCTCTGTCCCTCTCTGTTTATCTCTCTCTCTGTCTCTGTCTCTCTGACTCTGTCCCTCTCTCTGTTTATCTCTCTCTCTGTCTCTCTGTCTCTGTCTCTCTCTGTCCCTCTCTCTGTCTCCCTCCCTTTCTTTCTGTTGTTTGATGTTGTCTGTTTGTCTCTCCAGCTGTTATTGCTCCCTGTGTCCCTCTGTGCCGACATGGAGGTACCTGCCGACCATTTAACAAGTGTGAATGTCCGGAGGGTACAGCTGGAAACCGTTGTGAAAAACTGTGAGTAAGGAAAGGAAGTGACACCACCTCGGCTTCTCAGAGGATGGGGAGTGGGAGGTGGGGTTTGGGTTGTATGGGTGTGGGGTGGGTGTATGTGGGTAGTTGTGAGATGGGTATGTGGGAGTTGGCGATGTGGCTGGGTGTGAAGTGGAGGGTTTATGTGAGGGGGGAGCAGCAGTGCTGAGGGTCTGTGGGGTGGGGAATGTATGCTGGGGGTTACGAATTCTCTGGGAGGCTCGCTGCTGCTCATACTGTGATCTCACTCCCCCCAGCACCTGTCCCATGGTGACTATGACAGTCAGCACAGCACGGGCTACACGCCAGGGCATTCGGGAAAGCTACGTTGACAGATGTGGGCCACTTGGTGTTCAGCTCTGCATCAAATACAGGTAATGGGAAGGGAGAGACTGATTTCTCTGTGAGTGTGTGTCTGTAGGTTTAAGGGAACAATCATATATCCGGCCATCCCAGGACAGGTACAGCACGGGGGTAAGATACAGAGTAAAACTCCCTCTACACTGTCCCCATCAAACGCCGAGAATGGCATTTTAATTTGAGTTTTTTATTTATTTATCTGTTTTTAAAAAAGTTATTTTAAAATTATGTATATAAAGGGGGCCTGACGAATAAAGGCCCCCTCGACATAAAATTTAAAAAAAACGGGTTAGATACAGAGTAAAGCTCCCTCTACACTGTCCCCATCAAACACTCCCAGGACAGGTACAGCACGGGGATTGGCTCCTCTGTGATTGGGAATACTGAGTGCTGAGTGCCTGTAACTCTTCTATCCCATGACTTCTCAGTCCTCTCCGGTGGTGGGGCCCTCCTATGCTGCAGCAGCTGCGACAGCTGCTCCTGTGGCCCCGTCACCATTTAAAATCTTAACATCAAAGCATAGGGTGAAGAGTTACACCCATCCTAATATGACTATTGAGGCTTGTGTTAAGGCAATGGCTGTGGCAATGGCCCCTCGGCCACAGTTGCAGCCTCAAAGATGTATGGGAAGGCTGTGTTCTTCCTGAAGACCATGCGGGCTGTGTCCCTCGCCCTAAATACGGGGCTCACAGTGGGTGGGATTTTCCTGCCAGTGGACCCTCTGAGGGCCACTGCACATCGGGTAATCTTGTCGAACGTCCCACCCTTCATTCCTGATGAGCTCCTCCTCCCCCACCTACACCATCTTGGGGAGGTGAGGTCAGGGATCACCCCAGTCCCGCTCGGTCTTCGGGAGCACAGCCTCCATCCGACATGTCTACTCCTTCCGCCGCCAGCTATTCATGCAGCTGGCGTGGGAGGAGGTCTTGGAGGGCCACTTCAGTATAGAGTACCAGGGGACGGCCTACCGCATCTTTTGGACCTCGGACGGGGCGCGGTGCCACGTCTGCAAGGGGGTGAGGCATGTTCGTAAGAACTGCCCCAACCTCCCGGCCGCCATCTCCACCTCGGCGGCCCAAGGTGGTTCCACAGCACCTCCTCCCACTCCCCCCACACATCCAATAGACACCGCTCAGTCGGTTCCGGGGGCTGTGGTTTTCACAGCCTCCGGCGGGGAGGGGAGCGTCCGTCCGAGCGGAAGGAAGACGCGGGGATAAAAGAAACATCATGTGGCGCGTCCCCTGGACACTTTGACACAACCCGAGCCTGAGCTCAGCCCAAAGTCCATTCCCATGGAATCCACCTGTCCCAGGGCTGGGCTCAGGCCCAGGTTGACTAAAAAGGAAAAAAAGGGTGTGGAGGCGGAGGCCTCTGATGACATGGAGGTCTCTGAGCCTCCGCGCCCTAGTGGGAAAAAGAGGAAAAGGCACCCACCCACAGAAATAACACAGGGCCCTGAGGTGCAGGGCCCATCTGTTGGAGGGGAGCTGTCTCCTGTTTCAGGTCCTCAGGTTCCCCCTACCACCACCACCAAGGCTACAAAGTCCGGGCAGGAGCTCCCTATTCCTCAGGATGGAGGGGAGGGGAAGGCCCCGGTACATGAGGCCCCTCCTGAAGGAGTAAGTGGGGCCCTGCTTGTGGTGGGGGAGCCTGGGGACGCCGCCCATTCTGCCACTGCTACTGGGTCGGGTGCCCTGAATGAAGGGGAGGGCGAAGCCCGAGAAGGTCAACCCTCCCAGCCGGAGTCCACCACCAACCAGGAGACACCCAACCCGGTGAAAACTGAGAATGCTGCCCCATCTGCTGGGCCTGTGGGTGCTGGCGGAGCGGGAGATGGCCTCCTCTCTCCGCCTCCGGTCTCGGCTCCGGCTGGATTTCCGGAGTCGGGAACTTCTGTCTCCCCTGGACCACTCATTGGCCTGGTGACGGAGGTGGAGGGGAGCTCTGGGCTGCTGGCGCCCACAGGCTCCAGTTTCACAGTAAAACCCAGAGAGGACTCCTCCGCCATCGATCCTGGGGGTGGGATCGTGACGGAGGCAGGACCAGCTGGCGCGGTCGGGACGTCCGCCCCACCATGTGTGGTGGATGTGTCGGCCGCTGGCGGTGATGACCTGGAGGAGGATGGGGATTCGGTGTGGGCCACGGAGGATGATCTTGATTCCATCGTCAGTGAGGTGGTGGAGTCCCTCGTGCCTCCCACCGAATCTCCTCTCATCCCCACCGCGGAACTCCGGGATTTCCTCGCGGTTTGCAGGGGCTGCCGCAATAAAGTTGAGCTGGCCCTCGACCGCTGGTCGCATCTGGCGCTGATCATCCAGTCGGTCCGTGCCGCCCTTAAGATAGCGGGCAAGCACACGGACGTGAAACTGGTTGAGAGGCGCCGTTTTAATGTGTTCCTCAATGGGTTGCTGGGGGAGTGGAGGGCCAGGTGCACTTCCACTCCCTCCTCACAGTGAGGTGTTGGTGACTGGTTTTAAGTACCTTTGACATGAAGATAACCATAGCCAGCCTCAACATCAACGGCAGCAGGGGGTCTCACCGCAGATTTCACAATCTCTCAGTCCTCAGGGAAGGGAGATACACGGTGAGCTTTCTGCAGGAAACCCTCACTGTTCCGGGAGATGAAGCCACCTGGCTCCTGGAGTGGCAGGGTGGGGTCTACATGAGTCACATCACCCCTATTTCTAGTGGGGTGGCTATCTTGTTGGCCCCGACTTTTCGGCTGGAGATCTTGGGGGTCAAGGAGCTAGTGCCGGGCCGCTTGCTCCACCTTGCCGTTCGTCTGGGTCGCGTGCCGCTCCACTTTGTGAACGTGTACGCGCCCAGGCCCGGCGCGTTGCAAGCGCGCTTCTTTGAAGAAGTGTCCGCTCTCTTGAGCTCCATCGATAGAGGCGAGTGCATCATCCTCGGGGGGGATTTTAACTGCACCCTCGAGGTGGGGGATCGCTCCGGTCCCCAGCGCGGCCAAGCGTCAGTGGAGAAGTTGAGGGGACTGATCAGCTCCCTTAACTTGGTGGACGTCTGGCGGAATCTCCATATTGACTCCAGCGCCTTCACGTGGAGGTCTGGAGGAGGGGGGGTCGCGAATCGACCGCCTCTACATTTCGCAGGCGTACGTCTCCCGCGTCGCGGCGGCCTCCATGCGGCTGGTGCCGTGCTCGGACCACCACCTGGTGTGGGCGGAGTTCACTCCGCTCCGCACGCGGGCGGGGTCCGCGTACTGGCACTTTAACAACCGGCTGCTGGAGGACAAGCGATTTCGGGACTCGTTCTGTCGATTCTGGGCCGACTGGAGAAGGAAGCAGGGGGGCTTCCCCTCCTTGAGGCTATGGTGGGATGTGGGCAAGACTCACATCCGCGTCTTCTGTCAGGAGTACGCGAAGGGGTCGACCAAGAGGCGGGAGGCCGAGATCGGGCGCCTTGAGAGGGAGGTGCTCGACTTGGAGTCCCGCCTTGGTCATGCCGTCACGGACCCGGCCCTGTGGCAGGCGTACAAAGAGAAGAAGGGCGCGCTGAGGGACCTGCAGCTCATAGGGTCCCGAGGCGCGTACGTGAGGTCGCGGATCCAGATCCTGGAAGATTTGGACCGCGCATCACCCTTCTTCTACTCGCTGGAAAAATGGCGGGGGGTCCGTAAGCCGCTCGTCGAGCTGCTGGCCGACGACGGATCCTCCATCACGGATCCGGAGGGAATGGGCCACCTGGTCCGTACTTATTACAGTGCGTTGTTCTCTCCGGATCCGTCCAGCGAGGATGCGCGCAGAGTTTTGTGGGAGGACCTGCCGCAGGTCAGCCCGGAGGGCGCCGAAGGATTGGAGGCTCCGCTCACGTTGGACGAGCTGACTGGCGCCCTCCACCAGCTCTCAAGGGGAAAATCCCCAGGGCTGGATGGGTTGACCGTGGAGTTCCTCAGGGCGTTCTGGGACGTCCTGGGGGACGATTACGCGCGGGTCCTGGGGGAAAGCCTGGCGACCGGGGAGATGCCCCTCTCGTGGCGCAGGGCGGTCATCGTCCTGCTGCCGAAGAGGGGCGATCTCCGCCTGCTTAAAAACTGGCGTCCGGTCTCCCTCCTCAGCACGGATTATAAGATCTTTGCCCGGGCTATGTCTACCCGCCTGGGCTCCGTGCTGGCCCACATGATCCACCCCGACCAGTCCTACACGGTCCCGGGCCGGTCCATCCAAGACAACATCCACCTGGTCCGGGACCTGATCCATCTTTCCCAGAGGACTGGTCAGTCGGTCGCCTTTCTCTCCCTCGATCAGGAGAAGGCGTTCGACAGGGTGGATCACGAATACCTTTTCGGGACTCTGCGTGCTTTCGGACTCGGGCCGCATTTCGTGGTCCGTGTCCGACTTTTATACGCCGCCGCAGAGTGTCTCGTCAAAGTTAACGGGTCCTTGACGGCGCCCCTTCGATTTGGGAGAGGAGTGCGTCAGGAATGCCCCATGTCCGGCCAATTGTATACCATCTGCGTGGAGCCCTTCCTGTGCCTGCTTCGCAGGAGGTTGACGGGATTGGCTCTGCGCGAGCCGGCCATGCGGGTCGTCCTCTCGGCTTACGGCGATGACGTGCTCCTCGCAATCACAAATCCCGTTGACTTGCGGAGGATGCGCGACTGCCAGCAGACCTTTTCTGCCGCGTCCTCCGCGAGGATCAATTGGGAGAAATATTCCGGACTCCTGGTGGGTCAGTGGCAGGTGTACTTCCTGCCGGAGGAGATGACACCTTTTGCGTGGAGCACCACGCACCTCCTCTATCTGGGAGTCCACCTCAGCCCCGCTGAGGAAGCCTGGCCGGCAAACTGGCAGGAGTTGGAGGCGAAAGTCACCGCTCGGCTGGGGCGCTGGACAGGACTGCTCCGAGTGCTTTCCTACAGGGGCCGAGCGTTGGTCATAAACCAACTGGTGGCCTCCATGTTGTGGTACCGGTTGGTCACTTTGGCCCCGCCCCCTGTATTTGCCACCAAGATCCAGAAGAAACTCGTCGATTTCTTCTGGGGCAAGAGGAAACACTGGGTCTCTGCTGCGGTCCTGAGTCTCCCGATTGAGGAGGGCGGTCAGTCGCTGGTGTTCGTCCGCACCCAGGCTGCGACTCTCCGCCTTCGGACCCTGTAGAGTTACCTGTACGTCGAGCGTCCTCCCAGATGGTGTGCGCTGGCGACGTATTTTTTCCGCCAGTGTCACTTGCTTCAAGACGACACGCAGCTCCCGGTGGAGTCCGTTCGCCGCGCCTCTCTGAGGGAGTTGCCTGTCTTTTACCGGGATCTATTCCGAGTCTGGAACATGGTCGCCTCCAGTCAGGGCGCTCCCCCGCCGATGGAGGAGAGCGCCTCGGCTGTCCGGGCGGCCGACTCCGGGGACGGTCCGGTGGGCGGAGGAGTAGCCGAAACCCCCGGGACGCCCCTCACTGCAGGTGGCGAGGGGGCTCGGGAGTCCGGAGTGATCCCGGCGGAGCTGACCCCCGCTCGGCCGGAACTGCTCATCGGACCCAGGCCCCGAAACCCTCCTCGGGAGCCGGTCCAGCACAACCCGAGCCGCCTCTCGGAAATGCCCTCTGTGCCATTCCAATCGGCGCGGAGGGGTTTCCTGTACGGGCTGCTCCTGCACACTCTCCACTTCCTCGCCCTCATCAGACGGCCGGACACGCCCTGGCGGTCCGTGTTGCCATCTGGCGGCGAGGGGAAACCCCGATGGAGGTCTCTCTACGCGGGAGTCTTCCCCCTTTACATCGGGGACTTGGGGTGGAGGGTGCTGCACAGAGCAGTCCCGTGCAATAGGCTTTTAAGTAGGTTCACGGACTCCCAGGCCAGCTGTACTTTCTGCGGCCTGGACGAGTCCGTGTTCCATGTTTATACGGAGTGTGCGAGGTTGCAGCCCCTATTTGAGTATCTGACGGGGCTGCTCCTCAAATTCTGGCTGCACTTCAGTCCCACGCTCCTGATCTTTGGGCACCCGGTGCGGAGGGGCTTGGGCCGGGAGGAGGATCGCCTCGTCGGTCTGCTCCTGGGCCTGGCCGAGGTAGCAATTCACAGGTCCAGGTTGCGAGCCGTCGGGGGTTCCGTCCTCCCCGATTGCCTGCCCCTCTTCCGCGGTTACGTTCGCGCCCGGGTGTCCCTGGAGAAGGAGCATGCGGTGTCCGCCGGTACGCTTGAGGCCTTCCGCGACCGGTGGGCTCGGCAGGGACTGGAGTGCATTGTCGACGCCGAGAATGGCATTTTAATTTGAGTTTTTGTTTATTTCTGTTTTTAATAAAGTTATTTTAAAAATATAAGTGTGTATATAAAGGGGGCCTGAGGAATAAAGGCCCCCTCGACATAAAATATATGAAAGGGGCCTGAGGTATAAAGGCCACAAAAAAAAACAAGGAAAAAAAAAAATAAAAAAAATTTAAAAAAACAGGTTAGATACAGAATAAAGTTCCCTCGAAAAAAAAACTGGGGTTGGCTGCTGGCTAAGTGGAGTGTTGACTGCTGAATACAGCAACGAGTCTCAGCTGACAGTGCTGGTGGCAGCTGGAGGTTGCAGAGGTGGAGAGAGGAGCTACAACTAAGCAGAGGTGAAACTTCAACAACAATCTCCATTAAAGAGAAGAAAGAGACATTTTTTGGAAACAAGGCTTTGTCTGGAGGTGGGTGCTGAACACCAGTAATTTACTTTGGACTGTTGGGGGAGGAACAAGTGGCTGGAACAACAAGGGGTGGGGCTGCCAATTCAGCAGGAATCTGTGCTGCTGCAAAAGCACACAGGAAAGCTCCCTCCCCACCCCAATTGCCAAACCTGGGTCAGCTGAAGCTGCCCGGCGAAACAGACAGAAAGGGATAGATAGTGCCTGGGCAGCTTCAGCTGTCCCAGGTGAAGACGCCTCCCCCAACCAGAAGACCAAGTTCAAAGACTGTTTTAAGTGTACTGTGAGCACCACCTCCAGAAAGCAAGTCATCCCTTACAGCCTGCCTTTGCCTCTCCTCTATTCCCTCAGCCTCTCCCCTAACCTGTTGTTTTTTTTTTATTCTTTCTTTTGGGCCTCCTTATCTCGAGAGACAATGGATACGCGCCTGGAGGTGGTCAGTGGTTTGTGAAGCAGCGCCTGGAGTGGCTATAAAGGCCAATTCTGGAGTGACAGGCTCTTCCACAGGTGCTGCAGAGAAATTTGTTTGTTGGGGCTGTTGCACAGTTGGCTCTCCCCTTGCGCCTCTGTCTTTTTTCCTGCCAACTACTAAGTCTCTTCGACTCGCCACAATTTAGCCCTGTCTTTATGGCTGCCCGCCAGCTCTGGCGAATGCTGGCAACTGACTCCCACGACTTGTGATCAATGTCACACGATTTCATGTCGCGTTTGCAGACGTCTTTATAACGGAGACATGGACGGCCGGTGGGTCTGATACCAGTGGCGAGCTCGCTGTACAATGTGTCTTTGGGGATCCTGCCATCTTCCATGCGGCTCACATGGCCAAGCCATCTCAAGCGCCGCTGACTCAGTAGTGTGTATAAGCTGGGGGTGTTGGCCGCTTCAAGGACTTCTGTGTTGGAGATATAGTCCTGCCACCTGATGCCAAGTATTCTCCGAAGGCAGCGAAGATGGAATGAATTGAGACGTCGCTCTTGGCTGGCATACGTTGTCCAGGTCTCGCTGCCGTAGAGCAAGGTACTGAGGACACAGGCCTGATACACTCGGACTTTTGTGTTCCGTGTCAGTGCGCCATTTTCCCACACTCTCTTGGCCAGTCTGGACATAGCAGTGGAAGCCTTACCCATGCGCTTGTTGATTTCTGCATCTAGAGACAGGTTACTGGTGATAGTTGAGCCTAGGTAGGTGAACTCTTGAACCACTTCCAGAGCGTGGTCGCCAATATTGATGGATGGAGCATTTCTGACATCCTGCCCCATGATGTTCGTTTTCTTGAGGCTGATGGTTAGGCCAAATTCATTGCAGGCAGACGCAAACCTGTCGATGAGACTCTGCAGGCATTCTTCAGTGTGAGATGTTAAAGCAGCATCGTCAGCAAAGAGGAGTTCTCTGATGAGGACTTTCCGTACTTTGGACTTCGCTCTTAGACGGGCAAGGTTGAACAACCTGCCCCCTGATCTTGTGTGGAGGAAAATTCCTTCTTCAGAGGATTTGAACGCATGTGAAAGCAGCAGGGAGAAGAAAATCCCAAAAAGTGTGGGTGCGAGAACACAGCCCTGTTTCACACCACTCAGGATAGGAAAGGGCTCTGATGAGGAGCCACCATGTTGAATTGTGCCTTTCATATTGTCATGGAATGAGGTGATGATACTTAGTAGCTTTGGTGGACATCCGATCTTTTCTAGTAGTCTGAAGAGACCACGTCTGCTGACGAGGTCAAAGGCTTTGGTGAGATCAATGAAAGCAATGTAGAGGGGCATCTGTTGTTCACGGCATTTCTCCTGTATCTGACGAAGGGAGAACAGCATGTCAATAGTCGATCTCTCTGCACGAAAGCCACACTGTGCCTCAGGGTAGACGCGCTCGGCCAGCTTCTGGAGCCTGTTCAGAGCGACTCGAGCAAAGACTTTCCCCACTATGCTGAGCAGGGAGATTCCACGGTAGTTGTTGCAGTCACCGCGGTCACCTTTGTTTTTATAGAGGGTGATGATGTTGGCATCGCGCATGTCCTGGGGTACTGCTCCCTCGTCCCAGCACAGGCATAGCAGTTCATGTAGTGCTGAGAGTATAGCAGGCTTGGCACTCTTGATTATTTCAGGGGTAATGCTGTCCTTCCCAGGGGCTTTTCCGCTGGCTAGGGAATCAATGGCATCACTGAGTTCCGATTTGGTTGGCTGTATGTCCAGCTCATCCATGACTGGTAGAGGCTGGGCTGCATTGAGGGCAGTCTCAGTGACAGCATTCTCCCTGGAGTACAGTTCTAGGTAGTGCTCAACCCAGCGGTCCATCTGTTTGCGTTGGTCAGTGATTATGTCCCCCGATTTAGATTTGAGGGGGGTGATCTTCTTGATGGTTGGCCCAAGAGCTCTCTTCATGCCATCATACATTCCTCTGATGTTTCCGGTGTCTGAGGCCAGCTGAATATGACTGCATAGGTGTTGCCAGTAGTCGTTTGCGCAACGCCTAGCTGTTCTTTGTGCAGTACTTCTGGCTGCTTTTTTATAGATATTCAATATCTCCTCTGAATCTTTTAAGTTATTCGGTTTTCAAGCCTACAATTTGGGGTGGGTTTAGCTCTCAGACCCATGGCAAGCCCTTCATCACCGGTGGCGGGGCCCTCTACTACCTACGCAGCTGCAGCCTCTGTGGTTGCCCACGTGGCCCCGTCACCCTTTAAATTGTTGACATGCAGCCATGGGGTGAAGAGCTATCCCCACCCCAACATGTCTATTGAGGCCTGCGTAAAGGCAATGGCCGAGGTTGTCGGCCCCTCGGCCATTGTTGCGGCCTCAAAGATGTATGGGAAGGCTGTGTTCTTTTTGAAGACCGAGCGGGCGGTGTCCCTGACCCTGAGTAAAGGGCTCACTGTGGGGGGGACCTTCCTGCCGGTGGACCCTCTGGGGGCCACTGCTCATCGGATAATGTTGTCCAACGTCCCACCCTTCATTCCCAGTGAGCTCCTCCTCCCCCACCTGCAGCATCTGGGGGAGGTGAGGTCAGGGATCACCCCAGTCCGGCTTGGTCTTCGGGAACACAGGCTCCAACATGTCTACTCCTTCCGCCGATAGTTATTTATACAGCTGGTGTGGGAGGAGGACTTGGAAGGCCAATTTAATGTGGAGTTCCAGGGGACGGCCTACCGTGTCTTTTGGACCTCGGTCGGGGCACGGTGCCATGTCTGCAAGGGGGTGGGGCATGTTCATAAGAACTGCCCCAACCTCCTGGCCGCCAGCTCCACCTCGGCGGGCCAGGGTGGTTCCACAGCACCTCCTCCCACTCCCCCCACACATCCAATAGACACCGCTCAGTCGGTTCCGGAGGCTGTGGTTTTCACAGCCTCCAGCGGGGAGGGGAGTGCCCGTCCGAGTGGAAGGAAGATGCGGAGGCAAAAGAAACATCAAGAAGCGCGTCCCCTGGACACATTGAAACAACCCGAGCCTGAGCTCAGCCCAAAGCCCATTCTCACGGAATCCACCTGTCCCAGGGCTGGGCTCAGGCCCAGGGTGACTAAAAAGAAGGAGGGTGCGGAGGTGGAGGCCTCTGATGACATGGAGGTCTCTGAGCCTCTGCGCCCCAGTGGGAAAAAGAGGAGAAGGCACCCCTCCACAGAGGTAACGAGGGGCCCTGAGGCGCAGGGCCCATCTGTTGGAGGGGAGCTGTCTCCTGTTTCGGGTCCACAGGTTACCCCTACCGCCACCACCAAGGCCACAAAGTCCGGGCAGGAGCTCCCTATTCCTCAGGATGGAGGGGAGGGGAAGGCCCCGGTACATGAGGCCCCTCCTGAAGGAGTAAGTGGGGCTCTGCTTGTGGTGGGGGAGCCTGGGGAAGCCGCCCATTCTGCCACTGCTACTGGGTCGGGTGCCCTGAGTTAAGGGGAGGGCGAGGCCCCAGAGGGTCGGCCCTCCCAGCCGGAGCCCACCACCAACCAGGAGACAACTGACCCGGTTATAACTGAGAATGCTGCCCCATCTGCTGGGCCTGTGGGTGCTGGCGGAGCAGGAGATGGCCTCCTCTCTCTCCGCCTCCGGTCTCGGCTCCGGCCGGATTTCCGGAGTCGGGAACTTCTGTCTCCCCTAGACCACTCATTGGCCTGGGGACGGAGGTGGAGGGGGGTTCTGAACTGCTGGCACCCACAGGCTCCAGTTTCACAGTAGAACCCAGAGAGGACTCCTCCGCCATCGATCCTGGGGGTGGGATCGTGACAGAGGCAGGACCAGCTGGCGACCGGGCAGATGCCCCTCTCATGGCGCAGGGCGGTCATCGTCCTGCTGCCGAAGAGGGGTGATCTCCGCCTGCTTAAAAACTGGCGCCCGGTCTCCCTCCTCAGCACGGATTATAAGATCTTTGCCTGGGCCATGTCTACCCGCCTGGGCTCCGTGCTGGCCCACATGATCCACCCCGACCAGTCCTACACAGTCCCGGGCTGGTCCATCCAGGACAACACCCACCTGGTCCGGGACCTGATCCATCTTTCCCAGAGGACTGGTCAGTCGGTCGGGACTCTGCGTGCTTTCGGACACGGGCCGCATTTCGTGGCCCGTGTCCGACTTTTATACGCTGCCGCAGAGTGTCTAGTCAAAGTTAACGGTTCCTTGACGGCGCCCCTTCGCTTTGGGAGAGGAGTGCGTCAGGGACGCCCCATGTCCGGCCATTTGTATACCATCTGTGTGGAGCCCTTCCTGTGCCTGCTTCGCAGGAGGTTGACAGGATTGGCTCTGCGCGAGCCGGCCATGCGGGTCATCCTCTCGGCTTACGCCGACGACGTGCTCCTTGCGGTCACAGATCCCGTTGACTTGCGGAGGATGCGCGACTGCCAGCAGACCTTTTCTGCCGCGTCCTCCGCGAGGATCAATTGGGAGAAATGTTCCAGACTCCTGGTGGGTCAGTGGCGGGTGGACTCCCTGCCGGAGGAGATGACGCCTTTTGCATGGAGCACCACGCATCTCCTCTATCTGGGAGTCTACCTTAGCCCCACTGAGGAAGCCTGGACGGCAAACTGGCAGGAGTTGGAGGCGAAAGTCACCGCTCGGCTGGGGCGCTGGACAGGACTGCTCCGAGTGCTTTCCTACAGGGGCTGAGCGCTGGTCATAAACCAACAGGTGGCCTCCATGCTGTGGTACTGGTTGGTCACTTTGGCCCCGCCCCCTGTATTTGCCACCAAGATCCAGAAGAAACTCGTGCGGAGGGGCATGGGCCGGGAGCAGGATCTCCTCGTCGGTCTGCTCCTGGGCCTGGCCAAGGTGGCAATTCACAGGTCCAGGCTGTGGGCCGTCGGGGGTTCCGTCCTCCCCGATTGCCTGCCCCTCTTCCGCGGTTACGTTCGCTCCCGGGTCTCCCTGGTGAAGGAGCATGCGGTGTCCGCCGGTACGCTTGAGGCCTCCCGCGACCGGTGGGCACCGCAGGGACTGGAGTGCATTGTCGACGCCGAAAATGGCATTTTAATTTGAGTTATTGGTTTATTTATTCGATTTTGATAAAGTTATTTTTAAAATGTATATAAAGGGGGCTTGAGGAATAAAGGCCTCCTCGACATAACATACATAAAATGGCCTGGGGTATAAAGGCCACCTTTATTTATATATATATATATATATATATATAAAAAATCCAGGGTTCGATACAGAGTAAAGCTCCCTCTATTGACCAGTCTCTGAATTCAATTCTATTGACAGCAACCAGGTGAATGGGAACAGTTAAAAATGTGAGAAACATGTTAGATATGCAGATCAGGACTGATTAAGGGGTCTCAATGCTAACTTAGTTGGAAGCCTGAGTGGAGTGGGGGGAAGGGAGTGGGTTGCAATGATGAATTTCCCAGTCAGGCCACATCAGGTGGGTGTTCCAGAGGCAGAGTAGGCCCAGGTGGTTAGCAGAGGGCACGTTTGTTCCTCTGAGGCCTTGGGCTTCCCGTCCCCCAGGTGCCTTCTCTCCCTCTGACCCTCACCCCTGTCAGGGGTCGGTCCCAGGCCGAGAGTTCCTGCATGTTGTCTCCAGTTCTGAGAGTGGACTTGGCCATGTTTGGGAAGGGGTCCGATGGAGTTTTCTTGAGGAGGCCTGGCTGTTTTGATCGGATGGCCTGGTTTCACTGCTCTCTGTCCCCCTGCCATCCATTAAAGCTGGAGCCTCTGCCTCCCCTGATTGGTTTTGAATTTCGTCCCCCCCGCCCCCCCCCCCCCCCCCACTGTGTCTTCTGGATCTACTGTTCAGGACAAGGTGACACTACATTTCACTGTCAATATTATCCCAACCCCTTGAAAATTTAAGAACAGCTTTACTCTGCTCCATTGAGAACATGTCCAAATCACATGATCGTTCCTTACCACCTTTTGCCTGCATACCGTCTCAACAGCTGCAATAATATCCTTCTGGTACTGGGGGTAACCGGGACCGTACCCAGTATTCTCATTGAATCATAGAAAATAACAACACAGAACGAGGCCATTCGGCCCAACATGTCCATGCCATGCGAAAGAGCTATCTCGCCTAATCTGACGTTCCAACTCTCGATCTGTAGCCCTGTAAGTTAGAGCACTTCAAGTGCATATTCAGGTGTTGTTGAAATGAGATGAGGTTTTTTTTTAATTCATTCATGGGATGTGGGTGTCACTGGCCAGGCCAGCATTTATTGCCCATCCCTAATTGCCCTTTAACTGAGTGTCTTGCTCGGCCATTTCGAGGGCATGTAAGAGTCAACCACATTGCTGTGGGTCTGGAGTCACATGTAGGACAGACCAGGTAAGGACAGCAGATTTCCTTCCCTAAAGGACATTAGTGAAGCAGACGGGTTTTTACAACAATCGACAATGGTTTCATGGCCATCATTAGACTAGCTTTTAATTCCAGATTTTTTTTTATTAATTGAATTCAAATTCCACCTTCTGCTGTGGTGGGATTTGAACCCATGTCCCCAGAGCAATACCCTGGGTCTCTGGGTTACTAGTCCAGTGACAATACCACTACGCCACCGCCTCCCCAGTTTTCTGCCTGTCCCGCCCCTTCAGGCAGTGAGTTCCAGACCCCCGCCACCCTCTGGATGAAAACAAAATCTCCGCAACTCCAAGCTAATCCTTCTACCAATTACTTTAAACTGTGTCCCCTGCTTGTTGACCTCTTTGCTAAGGGAAATAGGTCATTCCTAGCCACTCTATCTTGGTCCCTCATAATTTTACCCACCTCAATTAAATCTCCCCTCCTCTGTTTCAAACAACCCCAGCCTATCCAATCTTTCCTCACAGCTCAAATCTCCATTCCTGGCAACATCCTCGTAAACCTCCTCTATACCCTCTCCAGTGTGATCACATCTTTCCTATAATGTGGTGACCAGAACTGTAAGCAGTAGTCTAACTAATATTTTATACAGTTTTAGCATAAGTTCCCTGCTCTTATATTCTAGGCCTTAGCAAATAGAGGAAAGTGTCCCACATGCCTTCCTAATTACCTTATCTACCTGTCGAGCCACCTTCAGGGATCTGTGAACAAGCTGTCCAAGGTCCCTCTGTTCCTCTACACTTCTCAGTATCCTAACATTTATTGTGCATTCCCTTGTTTCTCCTCCCTAAATGCATTACCTCACCCTTCTACACATTGAACTACATTTGCCACTTTTCTACCCACCTGATCACTCTATTAATATCTTCAATTTCAATCTGGAAGAACACATTTTCTTTCATTTTTCATCCACATTGTTTTCTTGCCATTGACCTAATGTCAGTCTGATCAATGCAAATATTCTGACTGGTCTGTTGAAATAATTGTCCTTATTCTATTCTCGATGTAGGATTAATCAGGTCCGTGTGTATGTGCAAGCATACGTGGTGGGCTACAAGATACTGTGTCAAAAACAAAGGACCGGGAAGTGATGGGAGTGATGCTCCCAGTGTTGGCCTGTGGCAGAACTACTGGGAGAAGCATCGCCATGGATTTGTAGTTAGTTACACACAGAGTCCGCCAAGGCGGATTTAACCCCTCGAGGGTTGCTGATGTATTATGGTGCTCAAATTATGAAATGCAGGAAAACAACTGTACGTAGGCCGTACGTCCCAGAGACTGACAGATTGTATCAAACAACATGTCCCTTCTGCTTTTCACAACGGGCAAGGTACAGGCTGTACCCAACCAGCCCGTACTTGCAAAACTCAAAACACAGTGTCCAACATTGGATGTGATTCCACGATTGGACAACATTTGCTAAATAATTCACAGTGTGTTAAGAATTATGCTGAGAACCAATTTAAGATTGTCCGTCGGGCTCACAGTGTGGCGTATTTTCACATACTGGAAGCTACAGATAGTAATAAACAAGGCCCTGTTCTTTGCAGATAGAAAAAACATGTGCACACATTGTGCCTGTTTCAACTGAACAAAATAAGTGACAGCCATTTGCTGTTTCATTCCTCATGGCAACACCTCTACCAATCAGAGTTCACTTGCCAACCGATCAGCACTCTCTTCTCATGTAATATAAGTTGTTGTTTTCCCTCACATTGGTTATTCTTGTGGATTGTCCTGATGAGTGTAACATGAAAAGCTTCGACAACATGTCTCTATTTTCAAGTTCTGTCCTACTAAACGACTAGAAGTAGAATTTATTTTTTTCTCCAAGGGGTAAAGGTGTTACGAATAGATAAGAACCCTCTTGTAAATTGTGTTTTGTGCATTTGAGTATTAATGTCAACTGCCATTTTATACAGCATGTTTAAGTTTTTACTTCTATTATCCAATTATTAAAATGGAGGTGGGAGATCATGTGATGTAGCTTGTCCATGAGCCACACTATTCAGCCTGACTGGATTTGAAACTGTAGCGGTTGCGGGTACATCTTGTGTTGAAGTAAAGCTACCTTCAAGTTGCACACACTACTCGCTGAGACCACACTGCAAGAAGCAAACCTGCCTTCAAGCTGCATTGACTTCTCTCTAAGGCCTTTTCAACAAGAACAATTAAAAAGAAGCCACACTTTGAAAAATCCAGCAAGAAAAATCAACAAGAAGACAAGCAGCAGAAACAGCAGGAAAGTCTGATTTCTACCAGTTTCCTCTCCATCTAAAAGAAGGTGACTTCAGCAATTTAGCTGCCTCCATTTCTATCTGAGAGTGCCAGAAGAAGAAATTGTCTGAGAAGAGGTATTCTCAGCAACTCCTTCCCCTGCGCAGCATTTCCAGTCGGTGATCTCCATTTTGTACTTTTTTTATATATATTTAAAAGAACTATAGTTTTAACTGAAATCCATGTTAACTAGTAGTTAAGATTTTTTTTTATTTAGTATTGTCCTTTTCTTTTTATCCCTTTAACCTTTCCCTGAATATTTGTAAGCATGCATAGTGAAGTTAACCCACTTCCTGAGTTTTAGTGCATGTTAATAAACCTGATTTCTTTGTTTTAATTTTAACAACTGTGTTGTTGCAGTCATTTATTATTAGGGTTTAAGGGAGGGGAAGAAATTCAGTTACTAATCTATTTATGGGCAGTGGCTGGAAAAACAGGGAAATTGGTTCAGAGAAAAAGATTAACTACCTGTTTGTAACATATGGCAGGTCCAGTGCAGTTTCTGGTCAATGCTCACACCCAGGATGTTGATGGTGGGGGTTTCAGCGATGGTAATTGAATGTCAGGGTGAGGTGGTTAGTTTCTCTCTTGTTGTGATGTGAGTATGTGATCATACTCTGGTTTCTATAGAGCAAAGCCTCACTTTTGTGAGTGTGTAATGGTTACAATCCCCAGACTGGAGGCTGGACACGGTCAGGTTAACTGCCAGTGCAATGTTTATCTCCAATCAATCTATTTGTTAATGATTGTCCTCTGTATTGATTCCATCAATAATTTTAACAGGGACTCAGACAGTTACCTGAGGATGAGGAACTTACACGTTTAAGGACAAAAAGCAGGGATGTGGGACAAAGCACGACTGCTCTTTCAGAGTCAGCACAGACTTGATGGGCCGAATGGGCTCCTGTGCTGTAAGTTTCTATGATTTTGATAGAGATTAATAAGCAATATGGTCTGTTCTGTCATGCAAACAGATCTTGGCTGATTTGCATTTTACTGTCATTTACCTGCCTTTGCTCCATATACCTCACTCCCTTGCCTAATACAAATTTACCAATCTCAATTTTGAAATTTTGGGACAGAGTTCCACATTTCCACTGTCCTTTGTGTGAAGCGCTTCCTGACATCCCTGAACCGCCTGGCTCTCATTTAAGGTTATTCCCCTGGCAGAGCAAACTCGAGGGGCCGAATGGCCTACTCCTCCTATTTCTTAGGTTCTTATGTTGTTCTGGACCCCTTCCATCAGATGAAATAGTTTCTGTCTATCAACTTGGCAGATGGAGTTTAATCCTGAGAAGTGTAAGATGATGCATTTTGGGAGGACTAACAGGCCAAGGGAATATACAATGGATGGTAGGACCCTAGGAAGTACAGAGGGTCAGAGGGACCTTGGTGTACTTGTCCATAGATCACTGAAGGCAACAGCACAGGTAGATAAGGTGGTTAGGAAGGCATATGGGATACTTGCCTTTATTAGCCGAGGCATGGAATATAAGAGCAGGGAGGTTATGATGGAGCTGTATAAAATGCCAGTTAGGCCACAGCTGGAGTACTGTGTACAGTTCTGGTCACCACACTATGGGAAGGATGTGGTGGCACTGGAGAGGGTGCAGAGGAGATTCACCAGGACGTTACCTGGGCTGGAGCATTTCAGCTATGAAGAGAGACTGAAAAGGCTCTGGTTGTTTTCCTTAGAGCAGAGAAGGCTGAAGGCGGACCTGAGTGAGGTATAAAAAATTATGAGGCGCATTGATAGGTTAGATAGGAAGAAACTTTTTCCTTTAGCGGAGGTGTCAATAACCAGGGGGGCATAGATTTAAGGGAAGGGACAGGAGGTTTAGAGGGGATTTGAGGAAATATTTTTTCACCCAGAGGGTGGTTGGAATCTGGAACACACTGCCTGAAGAGGTGGTAGAGGCAGGAACCCTCACAACATTTAAGAAGTATTTAGATGAGCACTTGAAACGCCATAGCATACAAGGCTACGGGCCAAGTGCTGGAAAATGGGATTAGAATAGTTGGGAGCTTGATGGCCGGCACAGACACGATGGGCCGAAGGGCCTGTTTCTGTGCTGTATAACTCTATGACTCTAACTCCTTTAAATCATCTTGAACACCTCGATTGCATCACTGTTTCACATTCTATACTCAGGAATACAAGCCTCGTCTGTGCAACCTGTCCTCGTAATTTAACCCTTTTAGCTCTGGTATAATTCTGGTAAATCTGTGCTGCACTCTCTCTAAGACCAGTATATCCTCCCTGAGGTGTGGAGCCCAGAACTGAACACAGTTACTCCAGATGGGGTCTGACAGATCTTTATATAGGAAGAGGGATTAATAACTAATATGAGCTGCTGCTGAGAATAGGAAATAAATCCTGAACTCATTTCAAAACAGCAGGATAAATATCTTGTGGAAAACTTGAAGTGTTCATTGTTTAGACACAAAGAACAAAGAAAAGAACAAAAAAAATTACAGGACAGGAACAGGCCCTTCGGCCCTCCAAGCCTGCGCCGATCCAGATCCTCTATCTAAACATGTCGCCTATTTTCTAAGGGTCTGTATCTCTTTGCTTCCTGCCCATTCATGTATCTGTCTAGATACATCTTAAAAGACGCTATCGTGCCCGCGTCTACCACCTCCGCTGGCAACGCGTTCCAGGCACCCACCACCCTCTGCGTAAAGAACTTTCCACGCATATCCCCCCTAAACTTTTCCCCTCTCACTTTGAACTCGTGACCCCTAGTAATTGAATCCCCCACTCTGGGAAAAAGCTTCTTGCTATCCACCCTGTCTATACCTCTCATGATTTTGTACACCTCAATCAGGTCCCCCCTCAACCTCCGTCTTTCTAATGAAAATATTCCTAATCTACTCAACCTCTCTTCATAGCTAGCGCCCTCCATACCAGGCAACATCCTGGTGAACCTCCTCTGCACCCTCTCCAAAGCATCCACATCCTTTTGGTAATGTGGCGACCAGAACTGCACGCAGTATTCCAAATGTGGCCGAACCAAAGTCCTATACAACTGTAACATGACCTGCCAACTTTTGTACTCAATACCCCGTCCGATGAAGGAAAGCATGCCGTATGCCTTCTTGACCACTCTATTGACCTGCGTTGCCACCTTCAGGGAACAATGGACCTGAACACCCAAATCTCTCTGTACATCAATTTTCCCCAGGACTTTTCCATTTACTGTATAGTTCACTCTTGAATTGGATCTTCCAAAATGCATCACCTCGCATTTACCCTGATTGAACTCCATTTGCCATTTCTCTGCCCAACTCTCCAATCTATCTATATTCTGCTGTATTCTCTGACAGTCCCCTTCACTATCTGATACTCCACCAATCTTAGTGTCGTCTGCAAACTTGCTAATCAGACCACCTATACTTTCCTCCAAATCATTTATGTATATCACAAACAACAGTGGTCCCAGCACAGATCCCTGTGGAACACCACTGGTCACACGTCTCCATTTTGAGAAACTCCCTTCCACTGCTACTCTCTGACTCCTGTTGCCCAGCCAGTTCTTTATCCATCTAGCTAGTACACCCTGGACCCCAAGCGCCTTCACTTTCTCCATCAGCCTGCCATGGGGAACCTTATCAAACGCCTTACTGAAGTCCATGTATATGACATCAACAGTCCTTCCCTCATCAATCAACTTTGTCACTTCCTCAAAGAATTCTATTAAGTTGGTAAGACATGACCTTCCCTGCACAAAACCATGTTGCCTATCACTGATGAGCCCATTTTCTTCCAAATGGGAATAGATCCTATCCCTCAGTATCTTCTCCAGCAGCTTCCCTACCACTGACGTCAGGCTCACCGGTCTATAATTACCTGGATTATCCCTGCTACCCTTCTTAAACAAGGGGACAACATTAGGGTTAGTGTTAGGGTTAGAGTCTGCAACTCAGAAACAGGCTATGCTGGTTTATATTCCACACAAACCTCCTCCCACTCTCACCACTTACTCATTATGTCAGCAAGGTGAATACACCACCTCACCTTTTAAGGTTTTAACACCAGAAAATGTTTGCAATTCACTGCAAGTAAAATGGGAAGAGAAAGTGTAAACTTTTAAACAGAATTCAGTTCTTTGGTTTCTTTTCAATATTAATGATCATTAAACCTCCAGCAGCTGTGTAATAGTAAATAGTTTGTTTAATCTAATGCAAACAACTCAAACCTATTCTCGCACCTGTCTCTACACTGTCATTGGCTTTGTGCCAAAGGAACTGCCACAATGGCTGGAACCTTAAACACTCAAAAAGTTTTTGGCCATCAGTTGGGGCTATTCCTAGGTCCCGACCTGCTTGTTTCAGCAGCACACTCCACCAGTGAAACCTTTTGGGAAGTGGCCAATTAGCAGACCACCTTCGCGCTTGTTGTCTAATTGGAGTGCAGAAGGAGGGGCCACTGTGACTGCCGCGGGAGTGACGGGCTGAGATTTCCCAGACCCTTGGAGATGGATATAGAGATAGGAGGAGGCCAAACAAATTCAGAAAATAGGCGTTGGACCAGTTTGCCAACAAGTGCCTGCCTCCAGCTGCTTTTCCCAAGTACGGGATGAATCCAATGCTGGCAAAACCCGGGTCTGCGTTGGGAAGCCAATTAAGGTCGTTGAGTGACCAATTATCGGCAACTTTTACACCACGTGGCAATTTTGCCAGCGTCACACGGACCCCCCCCCCCACCCCCACTAAGAGGAAGCAGCTTCACAGCGGGAGGTCAGAGTTGCGTGAGAACTGAAGGAGTTTTCAAGGTTACTGGCAGAGAATAACCAAAGTAATTCATGACAACGCTACTTCATCGGACACGTCATCAGGATGTGCCGCGGTGCGCACATGCGCAGACGGTCTCATGCCCCCTGCGCATGCGCTGCGGTCCGGCTTACCAGGACCGTTGTGCGCGTGCGCAGATGACGTCATCGCGTTATTTCGTCTTCCTCGCCGACGCGCCAGTTTGGCCTCTGCGCATGCGTCAAAGCTTCAGCGCGACTTTTTGAAAGTGGAAGGGGGGGAGGTTTCGTCGGGCATTTTCTCGCATTTTATCTGAATTATTTATTCGTTTTAGAGACTTGCTTCATTTTTATTTGACACAGGAGATTGTTCCAAGGTAAGTTGCTCTGCCTTTGTAAGTTGCTCTGAAAACATTTCCATTGTCTGGGCCACCGCATGTTCTCCAGGCTCTTTCTCTCCCCCTCCCCCTCCCCCTCCCCCTCTTTCTCTCCCCCTCCCCCTCCCCCTCTTTCTCTCCCCCTCCCCCTCCCCCTCTCGCTCCCCCTCTTTCTCTCCCTTTCCCTCTTTCTCCCCCTCCCCCTTCCCCTTCCTTACCCCTCCCTCTTCCTTCCCCCTCCCTCTTTCTCCCCCTCCCTCTTTCTCCCCCTCCCTCTTTCTCCCCCTTCCTTCCCCCCCTTCCTTCCCCCTCCCTCTTTCTCCCCCTTCCTTACCCCTCCCTCTTTCTCCCCCACCCCTCCCTCTTTCTCCCCCACCCCTCCCTCTTTCTCCCCCTTCCTTACCCCTCCCTCTTTCTCCCCCTCCCCCTTCCTTCCCCCTCCCCCTTCCCCTTCCTTACCCCTCCCTCTTTCTCTTCCTTACCCCTCCCTCTTTCTCCCCCTTCATTACCCCTCCCTCTTTCTCCCCCTTCCTTACCCCTCTTTCTCCCCCTCTCCCTCTTTCTCTCCCCCTCTCCCTCTTTCTCTCCCCCTCCCCCTTCCTTACCCCTCCCTCTTTCTCCCCCTTCCTTACCCCTCTTTCTCTCCCCTCCCTCTTTCTCTCCCACTCCCCCTCTTTCTCTCCCTCTCCCCCTCTTTCTCTCCCTCTCCCTCTTTCTCCCCCTCCCCCTTCCTTACCCCTCCCTCTTTCTCCCCCTTCCTTACCCCTCTTTCTCCCCCTCCCCCTTCCTTACCCCTCCCTCTCCCCCTCCCCCTTCCTTACCCCTCCCTCTTTCTCCCCCTCCCCCTTCCTTACCCCTCCCTCTTTCTCCCCCTCCCCCTTCCTTACCCCTCCCTCTTTCTCCCCCTTCCTTACCCCTCCCTCTTTCTTCCCCCTCCCTCTTTCTTCCCCCCTCCCTCTTTCTTCCCCCTCTCCCTCTTTCTCCCCCTCCCCCTTCCTTACCTCTCCCTCTTTCTCTCCCCCTCCTTCTCTCCCTCTCCCTCTTTCTCCCCCTCCCCTTCCTTACCCCTCCCTCTCCCCTTCCTTACCCCTCCCTCTCCCCTTCCTTACCCCTCCCTCTCCCCTTCCTTACCCCTCCCTCTTTCTCCCCCTTCCTTACCCTTCCTTACCCCTCTTTCCCCCCCCTCCCTCTTTCTCTCCCCCTCCCCCTCTTTCTCTCCCCCTCCCCCTCTTTCTCTCCCTCTCCCTCTTTCTCTCCCCCTCCCCCTCTTTCTCTCCCTCTCCCTCTTTCTCCCCCTCCCCCTTCCTTACCCCTCCCTCTTTCTCCCCCTTCCTTACCCCTCTTTCTCCCCCCCCTCCCTCTTTCTCCTCCCTCTCCCTTCCCCTCCCCTCGCCCCCCGGCACCGCTACCGCTGCTCTCCCCGGCCCCCGCGCTGCTCTCCCTGGCCCCCGCGCTGCTGTCCCCGGCCCCGCGCTGCTGTCCCCGGCCCGCTCCACTCTCTCACTCCGGCCATTGTATTCTGCCACGTGTTTGTTAGGTTTCATCTCTGTGATATTTTGAGCAGCGCCATATTTAGTCCTGGCAGCTGCTACAGTCGCAGGCTGTGACGTTTTCGTGGCACATGCTGTATCTGCGCATGTGCCAAAACAGTGCCACCTACCGATCGCGTTGTCAACAATTGCGGTCGAGAATAACAAGGCTGCTGTCTTCTCTTGTCACAGCCTTGTCATTGCTGGGATTAATGCAAGAGCTACTGCTCCCCTGATATTGATAGTGCCTCCATTACTCTTTTTTTAAAATTCATTCATGGGATGTTGGTGTCACAGGCCAGGCCAGCACTTATTGCCCATCCCTAATTGCCCTTGAACTGAGTGTCTTGCTCGGCCATTTCGCGGGCATGTTAGAGTCAACCACATTGCTGTGGATCTGGAGTCACATGTCGGCCAGACCAGGTAAAGACAGCAGATTTCCTTCCCTAAAGGACATTAGTGAAGCAGATGGGTTTTTACAACAATCGACAATGGTTTCATGGCCATCATTAGACTAGCTTTTAAATTCCAGATTTATTAATTAAATTCAAATTCCACCTTCTGCTGTGGTGGGATTCGAACCCATGTCCCCAGAGAAATACCTGGGTCACTAGTCCAGTGACAATACCAGTACGCCACCACCTCCCCATATATCAGTACGCCACCCCCTCTGCTGTGCACTCTCACTGGTGCCTCAGTGAGGACTGATGGCCTCTCTTGCAGCGGCTGTGCTGTATTTACCTCCTGCCTCCAGAATCTACCCACCGGCCTACTAACTGGCCACCTCCTGTAAAATTAAGCTGGCAGGCACGGCAGGGAGTGGGTTCACGATCCATAAATGGTTGCACCTCCTGAAAATTCTTAATGTCAGGATAATTCAGCCCTGGGACACATGATTGAACTTCAGAAGAAAATGGAGATGAAGCTGATGGCACCAGAAGGCTATACTTTAACCTGAGCACTCTCGGTGACTGCAGTCTTCATGAAAGATCACTGTAATGACAGGCCTGTAGCTACCATTGACCACAAACTTTCTGTTTTCACCAAATAAATGCCAGATGTAAGGTAAATGTGAAGACGCTGGGAACTCCTGCTGTGAGCTGACACAAGAACATAAGAACTAGGAGAAGGAATAGGCCATTCAGCCCCTCGAGCCTGCTCTGCCAATCGTGACTGATCTTCTACTTCAATGCCATTTTCCTGCACTACCCCGTATCCATATGCTATCCCCACACTGTGGGGGTCCTGTTCACCTACGGGAAAATTGGAATATTTATTTATTTTTATTTAGAGGTACAGCACTGAAACAGGCCCTTTGGCCCACCGAGTCTGTGCCAACCAACAACCACCCATTCTACATTAACCCCATATTCCCTATCACATCCCCACCATTCTCCTACCACCTACCTACACTAGGGGCAATTTATAATGGCCAATTTACCTATCAACCTGCAAGTCTTTGGCTGTGGGAGGAAACCAGAGCACCCGGAGGAAACCCACACTGTCACAGGGAGAACTTGCAAACTCCACACAGGCAGTACCCAGAATCGAACCCGGGTCGCTGGAGCTGTGAGGCTGCAGTGCTAACCACTGCACCACTGTGAATTCCTCTTAATGATCTCCTCAACTGCTTTCCAGGTGGATTCGATCAACGCTGTGAATCAGCCTCCGAGAAAATCATTAGGAGACAGGAGAATGGTGGAGAGCTAGCCCCATGCATTTTTTTGCAACCTCGACCGCCACCCCCAACTTCAAAATCCACCTCCAATGGGCCGAGAAAACTCCGCCCAGTGAGTAAAATTGTTCTGTAGACATAAAGTTTCCTTCTGGCTGAGATTATTCTGGGTGTGTGTTGTAAAAGAGAGAGCATGCATTGATATTACAGCCAATGAAGTACTTTTTGAAGTCCAGTCACTGTTTTAATGTCAGGGAAAATGGCATTCAGTTTGCACACAGCAAGATCCCACAAACAGCAGTGAGATAAATGACCAGATAATCAGTTTTTGTGATGTGTGCTTTTGGGATAAATATTGGCCAGAACACTAGGGAGAACTCCCCTGCTCTTCTTCGAAATAGTGACCATGGGATGTATTACATCCACCAGAGAGGGAGTAAAATAGAAAGCACCATCAAAAATTGAGTAAGGTCACTATGTGTGTGTACTTGCTGTTGCCATACTGCAAGGAGGCCTCCTTGAGTTGGTCTGACTGTGTTAAGATTAACGAGGTGATGTCTGATTTCCACCCGGGACAATGGCACATTGGAAATTTACACTGGATTGCATAGGATGTGTGGCATTCGAAACAGGTCACTCGCCAACCAGTCCATACTGTCATTTATGCTGACTCAAATCTCCTCGCTGTAATCATCACCCTCTATTTCGTCTCCCTCATGTGTTTATGTAGATTCCCCTTAAATGCATCTGTACTGTTCATCCAACCACTCCCTGTGCTGGTAGGTTCCACATTCTCGCCATTGTCTGGGTAAAGAAGTTTCTCCTGAATTCCCAACTGGATTTCTTGGTGACAATCTTATACCGATGGCCTCTTGTTATGCACTTCCCAACAGGAGGAAACATTCTCTCTATATTCAGTCTATCAAAACCTCTCATAATTTTGAAGGCCTCTGTTAGTTCATCCCAGCCTGTCAATCCTTTCCTGCTATGAATATCCATGCATTTCTGGTATCATCCTTGTAAAAATCTCTGCACCCTCTCCGGTGCCTCTTTATCTTTCTTATAACATGGTGACCAGACTTATGCACATTACTCCAGGTATGGTCTAACCACCGCTGGAAGTTTAGTCAAACTTCTTTTCCTTTCAGTTCTATCCCTCTAGAGATAAGCCCTCATGCTTGGTTTGCTTGTTGTTTGGTTTTGTTAAACTGCTTCACGACTTTTTGGGATTTGTGTTTATTGTGTGAAATTTGGTCAGTGTGTAAAGAGCAGCACAATGGAGGTGCAGTTAACAGGTTTATAGATAGCCCAATCCTCTATTATCGTACTGTGACAGGCACTGATCAGATTCCTGTCTCCTGAACCAAAAGTTGCTGCTGCTGGTAATCAGGGTCAAAGAATTGGGATCAATGATGCTAATAGCGGTTTATTAAATGGCGCTGAGGGTTACAGAATCTCAGGTTTTCACATAAACTTCACACTCGCAGATAGTCAGGATTCCAGTTCCAAGCAGGATGATATTGATGAATCGACCAATCATTCCATTACAGTTCAAGACTGCGGTTTCTCCCGCTCCGAGAGTTTTGATGGTTCCACATCTGGAAAATTAGTTAAAATAATGATTAGAAAATCAGATATAAAATAATTGACCAACTCCCAGTCTCTATATTCCAACAGGTGAAGGGAGATTTAGAAGTTCAAAGAGAAATGTTGAGGCAATACAGCAGTCTAGCAATGTGGGAAAAGACAAACAGAGTGAGACATAGAAACATAGGAAATAGGAGCAGGAGTAGGCCATTCGGCCCTTCGAGCCTGCTCCGCCATTCATTATGATCATGGCTGATCATCCAAACTCAGTAACCTGTTCCCGCTTTTGCCCCTTTAGACCCAAGAGCTATATCTAACTCCTTCTTGAAAACATAGAACTGCTTTCTGTGGTAGCAAATTCCACAGGCTCACCACTCTCTGGGCGAAGACAGTTCTCCTCATCTCAGTCCTGGAAGATTTACCCCGTATCCTTAGACTATGACCCCTGGTTCTAGACTCCCCCATCATCGGGAACATCCTTCCTGCATCTACCCTGTCAAATCCTGTTAGAATTTTAGAGGTTTCTAGGAGATCTCCCCTCACTCTTCTGAACTCCAGCGAATATAATCCTAACCAAATCAATCTCTCCTCATATGTCAGTCCCACCATCCCAGGAATCAGTCTGGCAAATCTTTGCTGCACTCCCTCTATAGCAAGAACATCCTTCCTCAGGTAAGGAGACCAAAACTATGCACAGTATTCCAGGTGTGGCCTCACCAAGGCCTTGTATAATTGCAGTAAGACATCCCTGCTCCTGTACTCGAATCCTCTCGCTATGAAGACCTACATACCGTTTGCCTTTTTTATCGCCTGTTGCACCTGCATGCTTACCTTCAGCGACTGGTGTATGAGAACACCCAGGTCTCGCTGCATATTCCCCTCGCTCAGTCTATAGCCATTCAGATAATAATCTGCCTTCCTGTTTTTGCTACCAAAGTGGATAACCTCACATTTATCCACATTATACTGCATTTGCCATGCATTAGCCCATTCACTCAACTTGTCCAAATCACCCTGAAGCCTTCTGCATCCTCCTCACAACTCACCCTCCCACCCAGTTTTGTGTCATCTGCAAATCTGGAGGCAGGAAGGGACAGAGAGTTTAACAGTAATTGTGCATCAGCAAGTAAGGTCCATGCAGTGAACAGCAGTAAAAAATGAAATTAAAGGTACTTTATCTGAATGCACACAGCATTCGCCAAATGAAAATAAATGGTTTAGATCTAATTGCCATTCCAGAGAAATGGTTACAAGGAGACCAAGGTTGGGAAATAAATTTTCCAGGGTACACAATACTAGCAAAGGAGGAGGGGTAGGATGACATAAATCATTAGCGGGAAAAGACCTTGGCTCAGAAGATCATGAAATAGAATCAGTATGGGTGGAGATTAGGAATAGCAATGGTGGGAGTAGTTTTTAGGCCTCTTAACAGCAGTTATACCATTGGACAGAGCATCAGAGCTTGTAACAAAGACAATGTAATAATTGTGGGGGACTTTAATCTTCATATAGACTGGGACAGTCTAACTGGCAAGGGTAGTCTGGAAGATGAGTTTGTAGAATGTTTTTGTGACAGTTTCCTGGAGCAATAGATTGTGGAACCAACTAGCGATAAAGCTATTTTAGACCTAGTATTGTGTAATGAGGCAGGGTTAATTAGTAATATCATTTTTGTATTCTTTCATGGGATGTGAACATCGCTGGCAAAGCCAGTATTTGTTGCCCGTCCCTAATTGCATTTGATAACTGAGTGGCTTGCTAGGCCATTTCAGAGGACAGTTAAGAGTCAACCACATTGCTGTGGGTCTGGAGTCACATGCAGGCCAGACCAGGTAAGGACAGCAGATTTCCTTCCCTAAAGGACATTAGTGAACTAGATGTGTTTTTACGACAATCAATGATAGTTTCATGGCACCATTACTGAGACTAGCTTTAAATTCCAGATATTTATTAAATAATAGAATGTATTAATTAATTGAATTTATTAATGAATTGAATTTAAATTCCACTAGCTGCCATGGTGGGATTTGAACACAGGTCCCCAAGCCATTAGCCTGGGCCTTTGGATCACTAGTTCAGTGACTATGCCACCGTCACCCTCTCATAGTAAAGAATCTGCTGGGAAATAGTGATCATAATACAATTGAATTCCATGTTAAGTTTGAAAGTGACAAACTCCAATCATAAACAAGAATCTTAAACTTAAACAAAGGCAATTACATAGGTATGATGATGTAGCTGGCTGCGGTTGGGTAAATAGACTAAAGGGTATGGCAGTTAATAAACAGTGGGAAACTATTAAAGAAACAATTCAAAATGTTCAACAAAAATACATTTCCATTAAAAAATAAAAGCTCAGCAAGAAAGACCCATCCATGGCTTACTGAGGAAGTTAGGGATAGTATTATTTTAAAAGAAGAGGCTTACAATGTTGCAAAGAATAGCAGCAAGCCTGAGGATTAGGAGTGTTTTAGACACCAGCAAAGGGCCACCAAAAAGTTAATAAAAAAGGGAAAACATAGAATACGAGAGTGAACTAACTAGGAACTAACTAGGAACTGGGCGGCACAGTGGTTAGCACCTGCAGCCTCACAGCTCCAGCGACCCGGGTTCAATTCTGGGTACTGCCTGTGTGGAGTTTGCAAGTTCTTCCTGTGTCTGCGTGGGTTTTCTCCGGGTGCTCCGGTTTCCTCCCACATGCCAAAAGACTTGCAGGTTGATAGGTAAATTGGCCATTATAAATTGCCCCTAGTATGGTAGGGGAATATAGGGACAGGTGAGGATGTGGTAGGAATATGGGATTAGTGTAGGATTAGTATAAATGGGTGGTTAATGGTCGGCACAGACTCGGTGGGCTGAAGGGCCTGTTTCAGTGCTGTATCTCTAAATAAATTTTTTTTAAAATATTAAAGCAGATTGTAAGACCTTTTATAAATATATAAAATGGAAGAGTAGCTAAAGTACTTGTTGGTCCCTTAGAAGCAGAGACAAGAGAAAGTGTTCTGCGGAATGAGGAAATGGCAGAGACGTTGAACAAAATATTTTGTGGCGATCTTCACAATAGAAAACACAAGTTGTATATCAGAAATAGAGGGTAAAATAGGGGCTAATAAGAGTGAGGAAATTAAAGTAATTAATGTGATGAGAATTGATTGTGATTAGATGGAATTTCACTGTAAACCATGTTTGGTTCATTCATAAATTAGATGTAAATAAAAACCGTATTAGTTTTGAATTGACCTCATTTTCTACAACAATTAATTTGGCTATCTCCTGCACGTTACAAAAATGCACTAATGGGTATGTATGAGATTACAGGCCAGTTTACACAATAAGTAGTTTCATTGTTACTGTCCCAGGTCACAATAGGCATTGAGCAATAAAGGAAAAGTCCTGACCCTAAGGGACAAGAGGATCGCTTACAGGAGTGACTGGTGATACTGAAAATGGGAGAATATCTAGTGAAAAACCCAAAATGTGTAACATCTGCCTTAGCCTATTTAAAATAATTGAGTTAAAATGCTGCAATCTCTGATTTATTAAGCTAGCTATTAGCATGTTGCTCTGAAGTTTCTATGCTTGCTCCTTTAAAACCCCATTCATCTTCCTTTCTATAGCCTCGCTGTTCAAATTAAGACCAATTTCACCGGTCTCCTCTATCTCTTACTTTCCTAGGAGCTCGCAGTGAAATGCCCGGCATCAAGAACTATTTGTCCAAACCCCAATTCCACCGTGTCTTCTCTTCCACTACCTTCAACTTTGGTGCAGCCCTGCCTATGAACCTGCAACTTTCACCCTAGTTTCTCAGTAAGAGTATCTGGTATATTTACATGGGGTTGTCATTGCCGTTGTTGTAGAAGGAATTGCCAATGTGAACTTCAACATTATTAAAGCGCTCCCAGCAGCAATCCGCCCTGTTTGTAATCTTCACTGACCACACCCTTTCATCAGTGAATAGATCGAGACTCCACCAGGGGTTTGTGTCTGTTTTGGTGTGAGTGCACGACATGTTGTGATAAAAGGCATTTAGATTCCCGTCTATTGCTTTGTTTGCATTCCCGCCCCAGTTGGTGCT
The DNA here is from genome assembly GCF_036365525.1 of Heterodontus francisci. Taxonomy (NCBI): domain Eukaryota; kingdom Metazoa; phylum Chordata; class Chondrichthyes; order Heterodontiformes; family Heterodontidae; genus Heterodontus; species Heterodontus francisci. The sequence continues at coordinate 224,490,353 of NC_090372.1, read as the reverse complement.
TGACTGAGTCGCATTCCCTCTGCGAGCTGCATTTCCTGAAAATACAAACAAACTTTGTTAATAATCAGACATTTAAATGGTGGAAACATCCACTCCTCAGTGTTGACAGTTGAAACAGTCGACGTGGTAATGGAGTAAAAGAGTCATTTACTGCACATGAAGTCATTGCCAGTTCTCCACAGAACTATCCATCAGTCCCACTCCCCAGTTCGATCCCTGTAGCCCTACGAGTCTATTTTTCTCAGGGGGGCAACCAACTTCATCTTGAAGTCATTGATCATCTAGTGAGCACGAAGAAAACAAAACTGGGCTTGGAAGGAATAAGAAACAGATTTTAACAAAAGATTTCGTTGCAAAGCAGTATGTGTCTCCAAGACCTAAAATAGAAAAGTGAAATGTTTTTCAGCAACTCCCCAATGGCCACAACACTGCTGCCCACCCAGCTTCCCCATCTTAGCTCATGTTGTCAATGATTCTCTCTGCGGGTGTTGTCTTTCTCTCCTTCAAACCTATCATCATCCTCTCCTCAAAAGCTTACCTTCACACCTGTCCTTCCAAACTACTGCCAATCTCTAATCTCCCTTTCCTCTCCAAATTCCTTCATTCTGCTGTCTCCTCCCAAGCCTGTGCCCATCTTTCCCACAACTCAATCTTTGAATCTCTCCAATCTGAATTCCACTCCTGCAAGAATGTTATATCGGCCTCAACACAGTCACTGACGACATCCTATTGACTGTGACTGTGGTAAACCGTCCCTGTGAAAGGCCCAGGAGACTCACCCTCACCCTCATCCACACCCTCACCCACACCATTTCCCTCACCCTCACTCTCTCCCTCACCCTCACTCTCTCCCTCACCCTCATCCACACCCTCACCAACACCCTCATCCACATCATTTCCCTCACCCACACCTCGCCCTCATCTACACCCTCGCCCACACCCTCCCCCTTGCCCTCACGCACACCCTCACCCTCACCCTCACCCTTACCCTCGCCCTCAACCTCACCCACACCCTAACCAGAACCAAAGTATGTATTTAGTTGGTCAGCCATTTCTTTATTCCCCATAATAAATCCCCCTGTTTCTGACTGTGAGGGACCTACATTTGTCTTTACCAATCTTTTTCTCTTCACATACCTATAGAAACTTTTACAGTCAGTTTTTATCTTCCCCACAAGCTTACTCTCGTACTCTATTTTCCCCTTCTTAATCAATCCCTTGGTCCTCCTTTGCTGAATTCTAAACTGCTCCCAATCTTCAGGTCTGTTGTTTTTTCTGGTGAATTTGTCTGCCTCTTCCTTGGATCTAATGCTATCTCTAATTTCCCTTGTAAGCCATGGTTTGGCTACCTTTCCCGTTTTACTTCTGCGCCAGACAGGGATAAACAATTGTTGCAGTTCATCCATGCGCTCTTTGAATGTTTGCCATTGCCTATCCACCGTCATCCCTTTAAGTAATTTTTCCCAATCCGTCATAGCCAACTCGCACCTCATACCTTCGTAGGTTCCTTTACTAAGATTCAGGACCCTAGTCTCAGAATCAACTACGTCACTCTCCATCTTGATGAAGAATTCTATCATATTATGGTCGCTCGTCCCCAGGGGGTCTCGCACAACTAGATTGTCAATTACTCCTCTCTCATTACACAATACCCGGTCTAGGATGGCCTGTTCTCTAGTTGGTGCCTCAACGTATTGGTCCAGAAAACCGTCCCGTATACACTCCAAGAAATCCTGCTCTACGGTATTGTGACTAATTTGATTTGTCCAATCTATATGCAGATTAAAGTCACCCATAATTACAGATGTTCCTTTATCGCTAATTTCCTTTTTAATGACATTCCCAGCATCACCACTACACTTTGGGGGTCTATATACAACTCCCACTAACATTTTTTGCCCCATAGTGTTTCTCAGCTCTACCCATACATATTCCACATCCTCAGAGCTAATATCTTTCCTCACTGTTGTGTTAATTTCCTCATTAACCAGCAATGCAACTCCACCGCCTTTTGCTTTTTGTCTGTCCTTCCTAAATACTGAATATTCCTGGATGGTCATTTCCCATCCCTGGTCACCCTGCAGCCATGTCTCCGTAATCCCGACTATATCATACCCGTTTACATCTATTTGCGTGATTAATTCATCCACTTTATTGCGAATGCTCCGTGCGTTGAGGCACAAAGCCTAAAGGCTTGTCTTTTTAACATTACTTGTCCCCTTCCCACTATTTTTCATTGTAGCCCTGTTTGATTCTGGCCCTTGATTTCTCTGCCTATCACTTTTCTTACTCCCCTTGTCTTTCGTTCTTGTCTTTGATCTCCTCCTCTGACTACTTGCAAAGGTTCCCATCCCCCTGTCATTTTAGTTTAAACCCTCCCCAACGACTCTAGCAAATACTCCCCCAGGACATCAGTCCCAGTCATGCCCAGGTGTAACCTGTCCAGAACAAAGAACAAACAAAGAACAAAGAACAGTACAGCACAGGAACAGGCCATTCGGCCCTCCAAGCCTGCGCCGATCTTGATGCCTGCCTAAACTAACACCTTCTGCACTTCCGGGGCCCATATCCCTCTATTCCCTTCCTATTCATGTATTTGTCACGATGTCTCTTAAACGTTGCTATCGTACCTGCTTCCGCCACCTCACCTGGCAGCAAGTTCCAGGCACTCACCACCCTCTGTGTAAAAAACGTGCCTCGCACATCTCCTCTATACTTTGCCCATCGCACCTTAAACCTATGTCCCCCTAGTAACTGACTCTTCCACTCTGGGAAAAAGCTTCTGACTATCCACTCTGTCCATGCCGCTCATAACTTTGTTAACCTCTATCATGTCGCCCCTCCACCTTCATCGTTCCAGTGAAAACAATCTGAGCTTTTCCAACCTCTCCTCATAGCTAATGCCCTCCAGACCAGGCAACATCCTGGTAAACCTCTTCTGTACCCTCTCCAAAGCCTCCACGTCATTCTGGTAGCGTGGCGACCAGAATTGCACGCAATATTCTAAGTGTGGCCTAATTAAGGTTCTGTTCAGCTGCAGCATGACTTGCCTATTTTTATACTTTATGCCCCGACCGATGAAGGCAAGCATGCCGTATGCCTTCTTGACTACCTTATCCACCTGCGTTGCCACTTTCAGTGACCTGTGGACATGTACGCCCAGATCTCTCTGCCTGTCAATACTCCTAAGGGTTCTGCCAATTACTGCATACCTCCCACATGCATTAGACCTTCCAAAATGCATTACCTCACATTTGTCCGGATTAAACTCCATCTGCCATTTCTCCGCCCAAGTCTCCAGCCGATCTATATCCTGCTGTATCCTCTGACAATCCTCATCATTATCCGCAACTCCACCAACCTTTGTGTCGTCCGCAAACTTACTAATCAGACCAGCTACATTTTCCTCCAAATCATTTATATATACTACAAACAGCAAAGGTCCCAGCACTGATCCCTGCGGAACACCACTAGTCACATCCCTCCATTCAGAAAAATACCCATCCACTGATACCCTCTGTCTTCTATGACCGAGCCAGTTCTGTATCCATCTTGCCAGCTCACCTCTGATCCCGTGTGACTTCACCTTTTGTACCAGTTTGCCATGTGGGACCTTGTCAAAGACTTTACTGAAGTCCATATAGACAACATCCACCGCCCTTCCCTCATCAATCATCTTCGTCACTTCCTCAAAAAATTCAATCAAATTAGTAAGACACGACCTCCCCTTCACAACACCATGCTGTCTCTCGCTAATAAGTTCGTTTGTTTCCAAATGGGAGTAAATCCTGTCCCGAAGAATCCTCTCTAATAGTTTCCCGACCACTGACGAAAGGCTCACCGGCCTATAATTTCCTGGATTATCCTTGCCACCTTTCTTAAACAAAGGAAAAACATTGGCTATTCTCCAGTCCTCTGGGACCTCACTTGTCGCCAATGAGGATACAAATATTTCTGTCAAGGCCCCAGCAATTTCCTTGTTTGCCTCCATCAGTATTCTAGGGTAGATCCCATCAGGCCCTGGGGACTTATCGACCTTAATGCTTTGCAAGAAACCCAACACCACCTCCTTTTTGATAATGAGATGACTGAGACCGTCTGCACTCCCTTCCCTAGGCTCATCATCCACCAAGTCCTTCTCCTTGGTGAATACTGATGCAAAGTACTCATTTAGCACCTCGCCCATTTCCTCTGGCTCCACACATGGATTCCCATCTCTTTCCCTGGTTACACTGTTGCTCTTAATATACGTTAAAAAAGCCTTGGGATTTTCCTTAATCCTGTTGACAATGAAACTCAGAACAGGGAACAGACACTCAGTAAAGGAATAATACAGGGAATGGACACTCAGTACAGGAATGATACAGGGAAAAGACACTCAGTACAGGAATGATACACGGAACAGACACTCAGAACATGAATAATACACGGAACAGACACACAGTACAGGAATGATACAGGGAACAGACACTCAGTACAGGGAACAGATGCTCAGTAGAAGAATGATACTGGGAACAGACACTCAATACATGAATAATACAGGGAACAGACTCAGTACAGGAATAATACTGGGAACAGACACTCAGTACAGGAATAATACTGGGAACAGACACTCAGTACAGGAATGTTACAGGGAACAGACACTCAGTACAGGAATAATACATGGAACAGACACTCAGTACAAGAATGCTACAGGGAACAGACACTCAGTGCAGGAATGATACAGGGAACAGACACTCAGTACAGGAATAATACATGGAACAGACACTCAGTACAAGAATGCTACAGGGAACAGTCACTCAGTACAGGAATGATACAGGGAACAGACACTCAGTACAGGAATAATACACGGATCAGACACTCAGTACAAGAATTCTACAGGGAACAGTCACTCAGTACAGGAATGATACAGGGAACAGTCACTCAGTACAGGAATGATACAGGGAACAGACACTCAGTACAGGAATAATACACGGAACAGACACTCAGTACAAGAATTCTACAGGGAACAGTCACTCAGTACAAGAATGATACAGGGAACAGTCACTCAGTACAGAAATGATACAGGGAACAGTCACTCAGTACAGGAATGATACAGGGAACAGACACTCAGTACAGGAATTATACACGGAACAGACACTCAGTATAAGAATGCTACAGGGAACAGTCACTCAGTACAGGAATGATACAGGGAACAGACACTCAGTACAGGAATAATAGAGGGAACAGACACTCTGTACAGGGAACAGATGCTCAGTAGAAGAATAATACAGGGAACAGACACTCAGTACAGGGAACAAATGCTCAATAGAAGAATGATACTGGGAACAGACACTCAGTACAGGAATAATACCGGGAAAAGACACTCAGTACAGGAATAATACAGGGAACAGACACTCAGTACAGGGAACAGATGCTCAGTAGAAGAATGATACTGGGAACAGACACACGGTAGAGGAATGATACAGGGAAAAGACACTCAGTACAGGGAACAGATGCTCAGTACAGGAATGATACAGGGAACAGACACTCAGTACAGGAATAATACAGGGAACAGACACTCAGTACAGGAATAATACATGGAACAGACACTCAGTACAGGGAACAGATGCTCAGTAGAAGAATAATACAGGGAACAGACACTCTGTACAGGAATAATACATGGAACAGACACTCTGCACAGGGAACAGATGCTCAGTAGAAGAATAATACAGGGAACAGACACTCTGTACAGGAATAATACATGGAACAGACACACAGTACAGGGAACAGATGCTCAGTAGCAGAATAATACAGGGAACAGACACTCAGTACAGGGAACAGATGCTAAGTAGAAGAATGATACTGGGAACAGACACTCAGTACAGGAATAATACAGGGAACAGTCAATCTGTAAAGGAATATTACAGGGAACAGACACTCTGTACAGGAATAATACAGGGAACAGACACTCAGTACAGGGAACAGATGCTCAGTAGAAGAATAATACAGGGAACAGACACTCTGTACAGGAATAATACAGGGAACAGACACTCAGTACAGGGAACAGATGCTCAGTAGAAGAATAATACAGGGAACAGACACTCGGTAGAGGAATGATACAGCGAACAGACACTCAGTACAGGAATGATACAGGGAACAGTCACTCAGTACAGGAATAATACAGGGAACAGACACTCAGTACAGGAATAACACACGGAACAGACACTCAGTACAAGAATGCTACAGGGAGCAGTCAGTCAGTACAGGAATGATACAGGGAACAGACACTCAGTACAGGAATGAGACAGGGAACAGTCACTCAGTCCAGGAATGATACAGGTAACAGACACTCAGTACAGGAATAATACACGGAACAGACACTCAGTACAAGAATTCTACAGGCAACAGTCACTCAGTACAGGAATGATACAGGGAACAGTCACTCAGTCCAAGAATGATACAGGGAACAGACACTCAGTACAGGAATAATACACGGAACAGACACTCAGTACAAGAATTCTACAGGGAACAGTCACTCAGTACAGGAATGATACAGGGAACAGTCACTCAGTACAGAAATGATACAGGGAACAGACACTCAGTACAGGAATGATACAGGGAACAGACACTCAATACAGGAATGATACAGGGAACAGACACTCAGTACAGGAATTATACACGGATCAGACACTCAGTACAAGAATGCTACAGGGAACAGTCACTCAGTACAGAAATGATACTGGGAACAGTCACTCAGTACAGGAATGATACAGGGAACAGACACTCAGTACAGGGAACAGATGCTCAGTAGAAGAATAATACAGGGAACAGACACTCAGTGCAGGGAACAAATACTCAATAGAAGAATGATACTGGGAACAGACACTCAGTACAGGAATGATACCGGGAACAGACACTCAGTACAGGAATAATACAGGGAACAGACACTCAGTACAGGGAACAGATGCTCAGTAGAAGAATGATACTGGGAACAGACACTCAGTACAGGAATAATACAGGGAACAGACACTCAGTACAGGAATAATACATGGAACAGACACTCTGTACAGGGAAAAGATGCTCAGTAGCAGAATAATACAGGGAACAGACACTCAGTACAGGGAACAGATGCTCAGTAGAAGAATGATACTGGGAACAGACAGTCAGTACAGGAATAATACAGGGAACAGTCAATCTGTACAGGAATGTTATAGGAAACAGACATGCTGTACAGGGAATAGATGCTCAGTAGAAGATTAATACAGGGAACAGACACTCGGTAGAGGAATGATACAGGGAACAGACACTCAGTACAGGAATGATACAGGGAACAGTCACTCAGTACAGGAATAATACAGGGAACAGACACTCAGTAGAGGAATGATACAGGGAACAGTCACTCAGTACAGAAATGATACAGGGAACAGTCACTCAGTGCAGGAATAATACAGGGAACAGACACTCGGTAGAGGAATGATACAGGGAACAGACACTCAGTACAGGAATGATACAGGGAACAGATGCTCAGTAGAAGAATAATACAGGGAACAGACACTCAGTACAGGAATGATAAGGGAACAGTCACTCAGTACAGGAATGATACAGGGAACAGACACTCAGTACAGGAATAATACATGGAACAGACACTCAGTACAAGAATGCTACAGGGAACAGTCACTCAGTACAGGAATGATACAGGGAACAGTCACTCAGTACAGGAATGATAAGGGAACAGTCACTCAGTACAGGAATGATACAGGGAACAGACACTCAGTACAGGAATAATACATGGAACAGACACTCAGTACAAGAATGCTACAGGGAACAGTCACTCAGTACAGGAATGATACAGGGAACAGTCACTCAGTCCAGGAATGATACAGGGAACAGACACTCAGTGCAGGAATAATACACGGAACAGAAACTCAGTACAAGAATTCTACAGGGAACTGTCACTCAGTACAAGAATGATACAGGGAACAGTCACTCTGTACAGGAATGATACAGGGAACAGACACTCAGTACAGGAATTATACACGGATCAGACACTCAGTACAAGAATGCTACAGGGAACAGTCACTCAGTACAGGAATGATACTGGGAACAGTCACTCAGTACAGGAATGATACAGGGAACAGACACTCAGTACAGGGAACAGATGCTCAGTAGAAGAATAATACAGGGAACAGACACTCAGTACCGGGAACAAATGCTCAATAGAAGAATGATACTGGGAACAGACACTCAGTAGAGGAATAATACCGGGAACAGACACTCAGTACAGGAATAATACAGTGAACAGACACTCTGTGCAGGGAACAGATGCTCAGTAGAAGAATGATACTGGGAACAGACACTCAGTACAGGAATAATACAGGGAACAGACACTCAGTACAGGAATAATACATGGAACAGACACTCTGTACAGGGAACAGATGCTCAGTAGCAGAATAATACAGGGAACAGACACTCAGTACAGGGAACAGATGCTCAGTCGAAGAATGATACTGGGAACAGACAGTCAGTACAGGAATAATACAGGGAACAGTCAATCTGTACAGGAATGTTACAGGGAACAGACACTCTGTACAGGGAACAGATGCTCAGTAGAAGATTAATACAGGGAACAGACACTCAGTACAGGAATAATACAGGGAACAGTCACTCAGTACAGGGAACAGATGCTCAGTAGAAGAATAATACAGGGAACAGACACTCGGTAGAGGAATGATACAGGGAACAGACACTCAGTACAGGAATGATACAGGGAACAGTCACTCAGTACAGGAATAATACAGGGAACAGACACTCGGTAGAGGAATGATACAGGGAACAGTCACTCAGTGCAGGAATAATACAGGGAACAGACACTCAGTACAGAAATGATACAGGGAACAGTCACGCAGTACAGGAATAATACAGGGAACAGACACTCAGTACAGGAATAATACAGGGAACAGTCACTCAGTACAGGGAACAGATGCTCAGTGGAAGAAAATTCAGGTAACAGACACTCGGTAGAGGAATGATGCAGGAAACAGACACTCAGTACAGGAATAATACAGGGAAAAGACACTCAGTACAGGGAACAGATGCTCAGTAGAAGAATGATACTGGGAACAGACACTCAGTACAGGAATAATACAGGGAAAAGACACTCAGTACAGGGAACAGATGCTCAGTAGAAGAATGATACTGGGAACAGACACTCAGTACTGGAATAATACAGGGAACAGACACTCAGTACAGGAATAATACAGGGAACAGGCACTCAGTACAGGGAACAGATGCTCAGTGGAAGAAAATACAGGTAACAGACACTCGGTAGAGGAATGATGCAGGAAACAGACACTCAGTACAGGAATGATACTGGGAACAGACACTCAGTACATGAATTATACAGGGAACAGACACTCAGTACAGGAATGATACTGGGAACAGACACTCAGTACAGGAATAATACAGAGAACAGACACTCAGTACAGTAATGATACTGGGAACAGACACTCAGTACAGGAATAATACAGGGAACAGACACTCAGTACTGGAATGATACTGGGAACAGGCACACAGTACAGGAATAATACAGGGAACGGACACTCAGTACAGGAATGATACTGGGAACAGACACTCAGTACATGAATAATACAGGGATCAGGCACTCAGTACAGGAATGATACAGGGAACAGACACTCAGTACAGGAATAATACATGGAACAGACACTCAGTACAGGGAACAGATGCTCAGTAGAAGAATGATACTGGGAACAGACAGTACAGGAATAATACAGGGAACAGACACTCAGTACAGGGAACAGATGCTCAGTAGAAGAATGATACTGGGAACAGACAGTACAGGAATAATACAGGGAACAGACACTCAGTACAGGAATAATACATGGAACAGACACTCTGTACAGGGAACAGATGCTCAGTAGCAGAATAATACAGGGAACAGACACTCAGTACAGGGAACAGATGCTCAGTAGAAGAATGATACTGGGAACAGACAGTCAGTACAGGAATAATACAGGGAACATTCAATCTGTACAGGAATGTTACAGGGAACAGACACTCTGTACAGGGAACAGATGCTCAGTAGAAGATTAATACAGGGAACAGACACTCAGTACAGGGAACAGATGCTCAGTAGAAGAATGATACTGGGAACAGACAGTCAGTACAGGAATAATACAGGGAACATTCAATCTGTACAGGAATGTTACAGGGAACAGACACTCTGTACAGGGAACAGATGCTCAGTAGAAGATTAATACAGGGAACAGACACTCAGTACAGGAATAATACAGGGAGCAGACACTCAGTACAGGGAACAGATGCTCAGTAGAAGAATGATACAGGGAACAGTCACGCAGTACAGGAATAATACAGGGAACAGACACTCAGTACAGGAATAATACAGGGAACATTCAATCTGTACAGGAATGTTACAGGGAACAGACACTCTGTACAGGGAACAGATGCTCAGTAGAAGATTAATACAGGGAACAGACACTCAGTACAGGGAACAGATGCTCAGTAGAAGAATGATACTGGGAACAGACAGTCAGTACAGGAATAATACAGGGAACATTCAATCTGTACAGGAATGTTACAGGGAACAGACACTCTGTACAGGGAACAGATGCTCAGTAGAAGATTAATACAGGGAACAGACACTCAGTACAGGGAACAGATGCTCAGTAGAAGAATGATACTGGGAACAGACAGTCAGTACAGGAATAATACAGGGAACATTCAATCTGTACAGGAATGTTACAGGGAACAGACACTCTGTACAGGGAACAGATGCTCAGTAGAAGATTAATACAGGGAACAGACACTCAGTACAGGGAACAGATGCTCAGTAGAAGAATGATACAGGGAACAGTCACGCAGTACAGGAATAATACAGGGAACAGACACTCAGTACAGGAATAATACAGGGAACATTCAATCTGTACAGGAATGTTACAGGGAACAGACACTCTGTACAGGGAACAGATGCTCAGTAGAAGATTAATACAGGGAACAGACACTCAGTACAGGGAACAGATGCTCAGTAGAAGAATGATACTGGGAACAGACAGTCAGTACAGGAATAATACAGGGAACATTCAATCTGTACAGGAATGTTACAGGGAACAGACACTCTGTACAGGGAACAGATGCTCAGTAGAAGATTAATACAGGGAACAGACACTCAGTACAGGGAACAGATGCTCAGTAGAAGAATGATACTGGGAACAGACAGTCAGTACAGGAATAATACAGGGAACATTCAATCTGTACAGGAATGTTACAGGGAACAGACACTCTGTACAGGGAACAGATGCTCAGTAGAAGATTAATACAGGGAACAGACACTCAGTACAGGAATAATACAGGGAACAGACACTCAGTACAGGAATAATACAGGGAGCAGACACTCAGTACAGGGAACAGATGCTCAGTAGAAGAATGATACAGGGAACAGACACTCAGTACAGGGAACAGATGCTCAGTAGAAGAATAATACAGGGAACAGACACTCAGTACAGGGAACAGATGCTCAGTAGAAGAAAATACAGGGAACAGACACTCGGTAGAGGAATGATGCAGGGATCAGACACTCAGTACAGGGAACAGATGCTCAGTAGAAGAAAATACAGGGAACAGACACTCGGTAGAGGAATGATGCAGGGATCAGACACTCAGTACAGGAATGATACTGGGAACAGACACTCAGTACAGGAATAATACAGGGAGCAGACACTCAGTACAGGGAACAGATGCTCAGTAGAAGAATGATACAGGGAACAGTCACGCAGTACAGGAATAATACAGGGAACAGACACTCAGTACAGGGAACAGATGCTCAGTAGAAGAATGATACAGGGAGCAGACACTCAGTACAGGGAACAGATGCTCAGTAGAAGAAAATACAGGGAACAGACACTCGGTAGAGGAATGATGCAGGGATCAGACACTCAGTACAGGAATGATACTGGGAACAGACACTCAGTACAGGAATAATACAGGGAGCAGACACTCAGTACAGGGAACAGATGCTCAGTAGAAGAATGATACAGGGAACAGTCACGCAGTACAGGAATAATACAGGGAACAGACACTCAGTACAGGAATAATACAGGGAGCAGACACTCAGTACAGGGAACAGATGCTCAGTAGAAGAATGATACAGGGAACAGTCACGCAGTACAGGAATAATACAGGGAACAGACACTCAGTACAGGAATAATACAGGGAGCAGACACTCAGTACAGGGAACAGATGCTCAGTAGAGGAATGATACAGGGAACAGACACTCAGTACAGGGAACAGATGCTCAGTAGAAGAAAATACAGGGAACAGACACTCGGTAGAGGAATGATGCAGGGATCAGACACTCAGTACAGGAATGATACTGGGAACAGACACTCAGTACAGGAATAATACAGGGAACAGACACTCAGTACAGGGAACAGATGCTCAGTAGAAGAATGATACAGGGAACAGACACTCAGTACAGGGAACAGATGCTCAGTAGAAGAAAATACAGGGAACAGACACTCGGTAGAGGAATGATGCAGGGATCAGACACTCAGTACAGGAATGATACTGGGAACAGACACTCAGTACAGGAATAATACAGGGAACAGACACTCAGTACAGGGAACAGATGCTCAGTAGAAGAATGATACAGGGAACAGACACTCAGTACAGGGAACAGATGCTCAGTAGAAGAATGATACAGGGAACAGACACTCAGTACAGGGAACAGATGCTCAGTAGAAGAATAATACAGGGAACAGTCACGCAGTACAGGGAACAGATGCTCAGTAGAAGAAAATACAGGGAACAGACACTCGGTAGAGGAATGATGCAGGGATCAGACACTCAGTACAGGAATGATACTGGGAACAGACACTCAGTACAGGGAACAGATGCTCAGTAGAAGAATAATACAGGGAACAGACACGCAGTACAGGAATAATACAGGGAGCAGACACTCAGTACAGGGAACAGATGCTCAGTAGAAGAATAATACAGGGAACAGACACTCAGTACAGGGAACAGATGCTCAGTAGAAGAAAATACAGGGAACAGACACTCGGTAGAGGAATGATGCAGGGATCAGACACTCAGTACAGGAATGATACTGGGAACAGACACTCAGTACAGGAATAATACAGGGAGCAGACACTCAGTACAGGGATCAGACACTCAGTACAGGAATGATACTGGGAACAGACACTCAGTATAGGAATAACACAGAGAACAGACACTCAGTACAGGAATGATACTGGGAACAGTCACTCAGTACAGGAATAATACAGGGAACGGACACTCAGTACAGGAATAATACAGGGAACAGACACTCTGTACAGGAATGATACTGGGAACAGACACTCAGTACAGGAATGATACTGGGAACAGACACTCAGTACATGAATAATACATGGAACAGACACAGTACAGGATATGAATTCTGAAGATTCTTGTCCTACCACATGCCCAGGTCCCCACAGCACAGCAAGCTGCCAACACAATCAAGGCAATGAGCTTCATCCTGTGGGGACAAAACACAGAGGGATGCTGAGCAGGTGATGTCAGTCCCGCTCTGCACAGTTATTTTGTAGAATGACTTCCTGTGTATTTCCTGACCCAAAATCTTCTATTCCACTGCTTAACTTCAGCTAATTTTCTGCTCATCAATATAAGGCATGTTCCTGCTCAATGTCTAATATTTTTAATTTTTGGCACTTTACAGATCAGGATACAGAAGGCATTATTGTATTATTGAGTCATAGAAATCGTAGAAAACAACAGAACAGGCGGAGGCCATTCGGCCCATTGTGTTCCTGCCGACTAACATATCGCCATCAAGCCTAATCCCACTTTCCAGCTCTTGGTCCGTAGCCTTTCCTCTCCACATCCACATTGTCAAGACCATTCAGGATCTTATAAACTTCAATCAAGTCTCCCCTCACTGTTCTAAACTCCAGTGAAAACAAACCCAGTCTGTCTAAACTTTCCTCAAAAGATAACCCGCTTATTCCAGGTATCAATCTAGTAAACCTCCTCTGAACCCCCTCCAACGCATTTACATCCTTCCTTAAATAAGGAGACCAAAACTGCACAGATTATTCCAGATGTGGTCTCACCAATACCCTGTATAGCTGAAGCATAACATCCTTACTTTTATTTTCTATTCCTCTCGTAATAAAGGATACCATTCCATTAGCCTTCTTTATTACTTTCTGTACCTGCATACTAACTTTTTGTGACTCATGCACTAGAACACCTAGATCCCTCTGCAGTCATTCCACGTTTAAGAAATACTCAGCTTTTTTATTCTTCCTGCCACAGTGAACAACCTCGCGTTTACCCGCATTATACTCCATCTGCCACATTTTTGCTCACTCATCTAACCTATCTATATCGGTCTGCAACCTCCTTATGTCCTCTTTGCAACATACTTTCCTACCGATCTTTGTGTCATCTGCAAATTAAGCTACCATGCCATTGCTCCCCTCAGCTAAATCATTGATATAAATTGTAAAACGTTGAGGCCCCAGCACAGACCCCTGCGGGATTCCGCTCATCACATCCTGCCAATCAGAAAAGGACCCATTTATGCATACTTTCTGTTTTCTGCCAGCCAGCCAATCTTCTATCCATGCTAATATGTTATCCGCTACACCATGAGCTCCTACTTTGTGCAATAACTCTTTATGTGGCACCTTGTCAAATGTCTTCTGGAAATCCAAGTACAGTACGTCAATGGGCTCCCCTTTATCCACAGCACATGTTACTCCTTCAAAGAACTCCAATAAATTGGTTAAACATGATTTCCCTTTCACAAAACCATGCTGACTATTCCCAATTTCATTGAGTTTTTCTAAGTACCCAGCTATAACGTCCTTAATGATCAATTCTAACACCTTCCCCACAAGCTAACTGGCCTACAGTTAACAAAAACAAGAAATGCTGGAAATACTCAGCAGGTCTGGCAGCATCTTTGGAGAGAGAAGCAGAGTTAACGTTTCAGGTCAGTGACCCTTCATCAGAACTGACAAATATTAGAAATGTAAAAGGTTTTAAGCAAGTAAAGCAGGGATGGGACAAGAGATAACAAAGGAGAAGGTTATAGTGAATAACTGACCAGAACGAAAAGCAAACGGTATGTTAATGGTGTGCTGAAAGACAAAGCATTAGTACAGAGAGGCCTATAGTAACTGTTTTCTGCCTCCCCCAGTTCTTGAATAGAGGGGTTATATTTGACACTTTCCAGTCTGATAGAACCTTTCCAGAATATAGTTAATTTTGAAAAATTAACACCAAAGCATCTACTACCTCATTAGCCACCTCTTTTAAGACCCCAGGATGAAGCCAATCAGGACCCAGGGATTTGTCAGCCCGCAGCTCCATCAATTTGCCCAGTACCACTTCCCTGGTGATTGTAATTTCACCAGATTCCTCTCTTTCGTCCACTTCCTGATTTATAGTTATTACTGGAACGTTTTTAGTATCTACTATCGTGAAGACAGAAGCAAAATATTTGTTCACTTCATCCGCCATTTCCTTATTATCTACTATTAACTCCCCATTCTCACTCTCTAGAGGACCAACACTCAATTTACTTACTCTTTTCCTTTTTAAATACCTGTAGAAACTCTTGCTATCCATTTTTATATTTCTAGCTGCCTTCCTCTCATACTCTAATCTCTTTCTCCTGATTAACCTTTTAGTCATTCTCTGCCATTCATCTGAACTGCCACTCATCTTTGCACAATTATTTTCTTTTTCCTTAAGATTGATACTTTCCTTAACGTCTTTAGTTAACCACAGATGGTGGATCCTCCCTTTAGAATTTTTCTTTATAGTAGGAATATACTTATTCTGAGTTTTTGGAAATATCACCTTAAATGTCTGCCATTGTTTCTCTATTGATCTATCTCCTAGCCTAGTAACCCAGTTCACTTCAACTAGCTCAGCTTTCATGTCCACATAGTTGCCCTTATTTAAGTGTAAAATACTAGTCACTAAAGCACCCGTTGACCATTACCCTTTGTTTCCTGCCACTGGCGTGGATCCAACTTGTCACTTTGTCTTGTATCCCATGAGTTTTTAATTTATTGACCAGTTTGCCATGTGGAACCTTATCAAAAGTCTTGCTAAAATCTATATAGACTACACTACCCTTACCGACCCTACTTGTTACCTCCTCAAATAATTCCATTAAGTTAGTCGGACACGACCTTCCTTTCACAAATTCATGTTGATATGTCTTTCTAAATAATGATTCATGCCTTCTCTCAAAATATTTCCAATATTTTTGCCACCACTGTGTTTAGGCTGACTGGCCTAAAAAAATCGTACAATGTTAGGTGTCCTCCACTCCTCTGGCATCACACCTGCAGTCAGAGAGGTTCGGAAAATGATGGTCAGAGCCTCCACTATTGCTTCCTTTGCTTACTTTTCACAGGCTGGGATATGTTTAATCTGGGCCAGGGGATATATTCACATTCAAAGATGCTGAACCTCTTAATATTTCCTCTTCCACTATGTTTATGTTATCCAATATTTCACACCTGTTCCCGCTTTCGCCCCATATCCTTTGATCCCTTTAGACCCAAGAGCTTTTTCTAACTCCTTCTTGAAAACATACAATGTTTTGGAATCAACTGCTTTCTGTGATAGTGAATTCCACAGACTCACCACTCTCTGGGTGAAGACATTTCTCCTCATCTCAGTCCTGAAAGGTTCACCCCGTATCCTTAGACTATGACCCCTGGTTCTGGACTCCCCCACCATCAGGGAACATCCTTCCTGCATCTACCCTGTCAAGTCCTGTTAGAATTTTGTAGGTTTCTATGAGATCCCCCCTCACTCTTCTGAACTCCAACAAATATAATCCTAACCAATTCAATTTTTCTTCATACGCCAGTCCCACCATCCCAAGAATCAGTCTGGTAAACCTTCGCTGCACTCCCTCTATAGCAAGAACATCCTTCCTTAGATAAGGGGACCAAAACTGCACCCAATATTCCAGGTGTGGCCTCACCAAGGCCCTGTATAATTGCAGCAAGACATCCCTGCTCCTGTACTCGAATCCTCTCGCTATGAAGGCCAACATACCATTTGCCTTTTTTACCGCCTGTTGCACCTGCATGCTTACCTTTAGCGACTGGTGTACGAGAACACCCAGGTCTCGCTGTGTATTCCCCTCTCTTAGTTTATAGCCGTTCAGATAATAATCTGCCTTCCTGTTTTTGCTACCAAAGTGGATAACCTCACATTTATCCACATTGTACTGCATCTGCCATGCATTTGCCCACTCACTCAACTTTTCCAAATCACCTTGAAGCCTCTCTGCATCCTCCTCACAACTCACCCTCCCACCCAGTTTTGTGTCATCTGCAAATTTGAAGATATTACATATAGTTCCCTCATCTAAATCATTAATATATATTGTGAATAGCTGGGGTCCTAGCACTGATCCCTGCGATACCCCACTCGTCACTGCCAGCCATTCGGAAAAAGACCCATTTATCCTTACTCTTTGTTTCCTGTCTGCCAACCAATTTTCTATCCATCGCAATACACTACCCCCAATCCCATGTGCTTTAATTTTACACATTAATCTCTTATGTGGGACTTTGTCAAAAGCCTTCTGAAAGCCCAAATAAACCACATCCACTGGCTCCCCCTTGTCAATTCTACCAATTACATCCAAAAGAATTCTAGTAGATTTGTCAAGCATGATTACCTTTTTGTCAATCCATGCTGACTCTGCCCGATTCTACCTCTGTTCTCTAAGTGCTCTGCTACAAAATCTTTGATAATGGACTCTAGAATTTTCCCCACTACCGACGTCAGGCTGACTGGTCTAGAATTCCCTGCTTTCTCTCTACCTCCCTTTTTAAATAGGGTTCCATTAGCTACCCTCCAATCTGTAGGAACTGTTCTAGAGCCTATAGAATCTTGGAAGATGACCACCAATGCATCCACTATTTCTAGGGCCACTTCCTTAAGTACTCTGGGATACATACCATCAGGCCCTGCGGATTTAACGGCCTTCAATCTCATCAATTTCCCCAACACCATTTCTCTACCAATACTGATTTCTTTCAGTTCCTCTCTGTCACTAAGCCCTGTGTTCCCCAACATTTCTGATATGATATTTGTGTCCTCCTTTGTGAAGACAGGGCCAAAGTATGCATTTAGTTGGTCAGCCATTTCTTTGTTCCCCTTAATAAATTCCCCTGTTTCTGACTGTAAGGGACATTTGGCTTCACCAATCTTTTTCTCTTCACATACCGAGAGAAACTTTTATAGTCAGTTTTTATGTTCCCTGCAAGCTTGCTCTCGTACTCTATTTTCCCATTCTTAATCAATCCCTTGGTCCTCCTTTGCTGAATTCTAAACTGCTCCCAGTCCTCAGGTCTGTTGTTTTTCTGGCAAATTTATATGCCTCTTCCTTGGATCTAATGCTATCTTTAATTTCCCTTGTAAGCCTTGGTTTGGCTACCTTCCCCATTTTACTTTTGCGCCAGACAGGGATAAACAATTGTTACAGATCATCCATGCACTCTTTAAATGTTTGCCTTTGCCTATTCACCGTCAACCCTTTCAGTAATGTTTCCCAACTCGCACCTCATACCTTCGTAGTTTCCTTTACTAAGATTCAGGACCCTTGTCTCAGAATCAACTATGTCACTCTCCATCATGATGAACAACTCTATCATATTATGGTCACTCATCCCCAAAGGGTCTCGCACCACTAGATTGTCAATTATTCCTCTCTCATTACACAATACCCAGTCTAGGATGGCCTGTTCTCTACTTGGTTCCTCAACGTATTGGTCCAGAAAACCATCCCGTATACACTCCAAGAATTCCTCCTCTACGGTATTGTGACTAATTTGATTTGCCCAATCTATATGCAGATTAAACTCACCCATAATTACAGATGTTCCTTTATTGCATGCATCTCTAATTTCCTGTTTAATGCCATTCCCAACATCACCACTACAGTTTAGGGGTCGATATACAACCCCCACTAACGTTTTTTGCCCCTTAGTGTTTCTCAGCTCTACCCATAAAGATTCCACAACGTCAGAGATAATATCTTTCCTCACTATTGCATTAATTTCCTCTTTAACCAACAATGCAACTCCACCGCCTTTTGCTTTTTGTCTGTCCTTCCTAAATACTGAAAGTCAACACCTTCATCCCAGGAATCAGCCTAGTGAATCTCTTTTGAACTGCCTCCAATGCCAGCATATCCTTTCTTATATGGGGACTGAAACTGTACACAGTACTCCAGGTGTGGCCTCACCAACACCCTGTACAGTTCTAACAAGACTTCCCTATTTTTAAACTCTAACCCCCTAGCAATAAACGCCAAAATTCCTAACTTTTTGCTAACTTTTTGTGTTTCATGCACAAGAACACCCAAATCCCTCTGTGCTGCACTTTAAAGTCTCTCTCCGTTTAAATAATAGTCTGCCTTTTGATTCTTCCTACCAAAGTGCATGACCTCACACTTTCCTGCATTAAACTCCATCTGCCAAGTTTTTGCCCACTCACTCAACCTATCTATATCCCCTTGCAGAGGGGCTGCAACCTCGCACACTTCATATATACATGGAACACGAACTCGTCCAGGTCGCAGAAATTACAGGTGGCCTGAGAGTCCACAAACCTGCTTAAAAGACGGGACTGCCCTTTGCAGCAACTTCCACTCCAGGTCCCCGATGTAAAGGGGGAGGACTCCCGCATAGAGAGACGTCCACCGGTGTTTCCCCTCGTCGCCAGATGACAACATCGACCGCCACGGCGTGTCCAGCCAACAGATGAGGGCGAGGAAGTGGAGAGTGTGCAGGAACAGCAACGCCCAGGGAACTCTGACAGGCAACTCCCTCAGAGAGGCGCGGCTAACGTTCTCCACCAGGAGCTGCGTGTCATCTTGAAGGCAGTGTCCCCGGTGGAAAAAATACGTCGCCAGCGCACACCACCTGAGAGGATGCTCGACGTACAGGTATTTCTGCAGGGTCTGAAGGCGGAGAGTCGCAGCCTGGCTGCAGATGCACTCCAGCGACTGGCTGCCCTCCTCGATCGGGAGACTCAGGACCACGGCAGAGACCCAGTGTTTCCTCTGGTCCCAGAAGAAAGCGACAAGCTTCTTCTGGACTGTAATAGGTAAGGACCCTGAGGCCCATTCCCTCTGGATCCGTGATGGAGGATCTGTCGTCGGCCTGCAGCTCAACGAACTGCTGACAGAACCTCTGCCATTTTTCCAGGGTGAGGCGCGGTCCAAATCTTCCAGGATCTGAATCCACAACATCACATATGTGCCTTGGGACCCGACGAGCTGCAGGTCCTTCAGCGCGCCCTTCTTCTCTTTGTACGCCTGCCACAGGGCCGGATCCATGAAGACATGACTGAGGCGGGACTCCACATCGAGCACCTCCCTCTCTCGGTGCCCGATCTTAGCTTCTCACCTCTTGATCGATCCCTTCCCGTATTCCTGCTAGAAGACACGGATGTGAGTCTTGCCCACATTCCACCATAGCCTCAAGGAGGGGAAGCCCCCCTGCTTCCTTCGCCAGTCGGCCCAGAATCGACAGAACGAGTCCCGAAATCGCTCGTCTTCCAGCAGTCGGTTGTTAAAGTGCCAGTACGCGGACTCCACCCACACCAGGTGGTGGTCCGAGCACGACACCAGCTGCATTGTGGCCGCTGTGATGCGGCAGAAGTGCGCCTGTGAAATGTAGAGGTGGTTGATTCGGGACCCTCTTGCTCCAGACCTCCAGGTGAAGACGCTGGAGTCGGGATGGAGATTCCGCCAGACGTCCACCAAGTTGAGGGAGCTGATCAGTTCCCTCAACGTCTCCACCGTGCTTGGCTGACCTGGGGACCGGAGCGATCCCCCACCTCGAGGGTGCAGTTAAAATCCCCCCCGAGGATGATGCACTCGCCGCTATCGATGGAGCTCAAGAGAGCGGACACTTCTTCAAAGAAGCGCGCTTGCAAAGCGCCGGGCCTGGGCGCGTACACGTTCACAAAGTGGAGCGGCACGCTACCCAGGCGAACGGCGAGGTGGAGCAAGCGGCCCGGCACTAGCTCCTTGACCCCCAAGATCTCCGGCTGAAAAGTCGGGGCCAACAAGATAGCCACCCCACTAGAAATAGGGGTGAGGTGACTCATGTAGACCCCACCCTGCCACTCCAGGAGCCAGGTGGCTTCGTCTCCCGGAACGGTGTGGGTTTCCTGCAGAAAGCTCACCGCGTATCTCCCTTCCCTAAGGACTGAGAGATTGTGAAATCTGCAGTGAGACCCCCTGCTGCCGTTGATGTTGAGGCTGGCTCTGGTTATCTTCATGTCAAAGGTACTTAAAACCCGTCACCAACACCTCACTGTGAGGAGGGAGTGGAAGTGCACCTGGCCCTCCACTCCCCCAGCAACCCATTGAGGAACACATTAAAACGGCGCCTCTCAACCAGTTTCATGCCCGCGCCCTTGCCCGCTTTCTTGAGGGCGGCACGGACGGACTGTATGATCAGCGCCAGACTAGACCACCGGCCGAGGGCCAGCTGAACTTTACTGCGGCAACCCCTGCAAGCTGCGAGGAAATCCCGAAGTTGCGCCGTGGGGATGAGAGGAGACTCGGTGGGAGGCACGAGGGACTCCATCGCCTCACCGGCAATGGATTCAACATCGTCCTCCGTGCCCCACACCGAGTCCCCATCCCCCACCGGGTCGTCACCGCCAGCGGAATACACACTCACCCACAATGTGGGGCAGATGTCCCGGCCATGCCAGCGGGTCCCGCCTCCATCACCATCCTACCCCCAGGATCGATGGTGGAGGAGTCCTCTTTGGGTTCAACTGTTGGGCTGCAGCCTATAGGCACCGGCGGTTTAGGACCACCCTCCACCTCCGTCCCCAGGCCAATGAGCATCCCGGGGAGATGGTAGTTGCCGACTCCAGAAATCCAGCCGGAGTGGGACGAAAGGCGGAGAGAGGAGGCCATCTCCTGCTCCACCAGTGCTCACAGATCCAGCAGATGGGGAATTACACAAATTGGCCTCTGGGTCGGGTACGTCCTGGGTGGCAACACGAGGCTGCTGGGAGGGTGGACCCTCACAGGTCTCGCCCCCCCCACCCAGGACACCTGGCCCATAGGCCAAATGAATCATTTGAACAAAGAACAAAGAGCAAAGAAAATTACAGCACAGGAACAGGCCCTTCGGCCCTCCAAGCCTACGCCGATCCAAATCCTCTATCTAAACCTGTCGCCTATTTTCGAAGGGTCAGTATCTCTTTACTTCCTGCCCATTCATATATCTGTCTAGATACATCTTAAAAGACGCTATCGTGCCCGCGTCTACCACCTCCGCTGGCAATGCGTTCCATGCACCCACCACCCTCTGCGTAAAGAACTTTCCACGCATATCCCCCCTAAACTTTTCCCCTTTCACTTTGAACTCGTGTCCCCTTGTAATTGAATCCCCCACTCTGGGAAAAAGCTTCTTGCTATCCACCCTGTCTATACCTCTCATGATTTTGTACACCTCAATCAGGTCCCCCCTCAACCTCCATCTTTCTAATGAAAATAATCCTAATCTACTCAACCTCTCTTCATAGCTAGCGCCCTCCATACCAGGCAACATCCTGGTGAACCTCCTCTGCACCCTCTCCAAAGCATCCACATCCTTTTGGTAATGTGGCGACCAGAACTGCAAGCAGTATTCCAAATGTGGCCGAACCAAAGTCCTATACAACTGTAACATGACCTGCCAACTCTTGTACTCAATACCCCTTCCGATGAAGGAAAGCATGCCATATGCCTGCTTGACCACTCGATTGACCTGCGTTGCCACCTTCAGGGAACAGTGGACCTGAACACCCAAATCTCTCTGTACATCAATTTTCTCCAGGACTTTTCCATTTACTGTATAGTTCACTCTTGAATTGGATCTTCCAAAATGCATCACCTCGCATTTGCCCTGATTGAACTCCATCTGCCATTTCTCTGCCCAACTCTCCAATCTATCTATATTCTGCTGTATTCTCTGACAGTCCCCTTCACTATCTGCTACTCCACCAATCTTAGTGTCGTCTGCAAACTTGCTAATCAGTCCACCTATACTTTCCTCCAAATCATTAATGTATATCACAAACAACAGTGGTCCCAGCACGGATCCCTGTGGAACACCACTGGTCACACGTCTCCATTTTGAGAAACTCCCTTCCACTGCTACCCTCTGTCTCCTGTTGCCCAGCCAGTTCTTTATCCATCTAGCTAGTACACCTTGGACCCCATGCGCCTTCACTTTCTCCATCAGCCTACCATGGGGAACCTTATCAAACGCCTTACTGAAGTCCATGTATATGACATCTACAGCCCTTCCCTCATCAATCAACTTTGTCACTTCCTCAAAGAATTCTATTAAGTTGGTAAGACATGACCTTCCCTGCACAAAACCATGTTGCCTATCACTGATAAGCCCATTTTCTTCCAAATGGGAATAGATCCTATCCCTCAGTATCTTCTCCAGCAGCTTCCCTACCACTGACGTCAGGCTCACCGGTCTATAATTACCTGGATTATCCCTGCTACCCTTCTTAAACAAGGGGACAACATTAGCAATTCTCCAGTCCTCCGGGACCTCACCCGTGTTTAAGGATGGTGCAAAGATATCTGTTAAGGCCCCATCTATTTCCTCTCTCGCTTCCCACAGTAACCTGGGATAGATCCCATCCAGACCTGGGGACTTGTCCACCTTAATGCCTTTTAGAATACCCAACACTTCCTCCCTCCTTATGCCGACTTGACCTAGAGTAATCAAACATCTGTCCCTAACCTCAACATCTGTCATGTCCCTCTCCTCGGTGAATACCGATGCAAAGTACTCGTTTAGAATCTCACCCATTTTCTCTGACTCCACGCATAACTTTCCTCCTTTGTCCTTGAGTGGGCCAATCCTTTCTCCAGTTACCCTCTTGCTCCTTATATATGAATAAAAGGCTTTGGGATTTTCCTTAACCCCGTGAGGTCCACAGGCTCCCCCACCGTGGGCTGGTCCCACTTCTCGGGAGTTCCCAAAACTACAAGGGTATCTCTCCCCACTCCATCCTGAGGGATAGAGGGTCCCCACCCAGGGCTTTCAGCCCTCATGGTGCTGGTAGCGGGGGGCGGGGGAGCCCGAGGCTCCGTGCCAGGAGATGGGCCCTGCAATTCATGGTCCTTTTCAGAGGAGGGACGTCTCCCCCTCTTACAGTGGGAGGGGCGCGGAGGCTCAGACACCTCCATTTCAATAGAGGCCTCAGCTTCTCCCTCCGTGCCTCCCTGCCCAGATTTCTTGGGCCCGAGCTCAGCAGCGCGGCAGGTGGGCTCCCCTGGATCAGACACAGGACGCTGAGCTCAGGCTCAGGACTTTTTTCCGTATCCAGGGGGCTCGCTACGGCCTCCGGAACCGCCTGAATGGTGACCGATGCAGGTGTAGGGGGAGTGGGAGGAGGTGCAGTGGTGCCACCCTGGGCCGCTGAGATGGAGTTGGTGGCCGGGAGCTGGGACAGTTCTTACGAACGTGCCCCACCCCCCTGTAGACATGGCACCGTGCCTCGTCTGAGGTCGCCCCTGGAACTCCACATTGAAGCGGCCCTCCAAGACTTCCTCCCGCGCCAGTTGCATAAAGAGCTGGCGGTGAAAGGAGTACACGTGTTGTTCTCCCGAAGACTGAGCAGGACTGGGGTGATCCCCAACCTAACCTCCCCCAGATGTTGCAGAGGGGGAGGTGGAGCTCACTGGGAATGAAGGGGGGGGATGTTTGATAGCATGATCCTCTGCCCAGAGGGTCCACCGGCAGGAAAATCCCCCCCACAGTGAGACCCTTACTCAGGGCCAGGGACATCGCCCGCTCCGTCTTCAGGAAGAAAATAGCCTTCCCATACATCTTTGAGGCTGCAACAATGGTCGAGGGGCCAACAACCTCGGCCATTGCATTTACGCAGGCCTCAATGGACATGTTGGGGTGGGGATAGCTCTTCACCCCATTGCTGGATGTTATTAATTTAAAAGGTGATGGGACCACGTGGGCAGCCACAGAAGCTGCAGCTGCATAGGTAGTAGAGGGCCCCGCCACCGGTGATGAAGGGCTTGCCATGGGTCCAAGAGCTAAACCCACCCCAAATTGTAGGCTTGCAAATCAAACAAAATGAAAGATTCACAAGAGATACTGAGAAAAAAAAACAAATAACAGGTTAGGGGAGAGGCTGGGGGTATAGAGGAGGGAAAGACAGGCTGTAAGGGATGACTTGCTTTCTGGAGGTGATGCACACAGCACACTTAAAACAGTCTCTGCCAGCACTTTTGGTCTTCCGGTCTTCTGGTTGAGGGAGGCATCTTGACCTGGGTGCAGCACAAGCACTATCTATCCCCTTCTGTCCCTTTAGCCGGGCAGCTTCAGCTGACCCAGGCTGGGCAATTGGGGTGGGGAGGGAGCTTCCCTGTTTGATGATTGCAGCAGCACAGATTCCTAGAGAATTGGAAGCCCCACCCCTTATTGTTCTGGCCACTTCTTCCTCCCCCAACAGTCCAAAACAAAGAAAACTTCTGGTGTACAGCAGCGACTCCAAACAAAGCCTTGTTTAAAAAAATGTCTCTTTCTTGTCTTTAATGGTGATTGTTGTTGAAGCTTTCCCTCTGCTTGGTTGTAACTGCTCTCCCTCTACTCAGTGTAGCTCCTCTTTCCACCTCTGCAACCTCCAACTGCCACCAACACTGTTAGCTAACGTTCGTTGCTGCAATCCGGAATCAGCACCTCCAATCAAGCAACAGCCAAGCCTATGCTATACCTGCCCTGGGAGTGTTTGATGGGACAATGTAGAGGGAGCTTTACTCTGTATCTAACCCCGTTTTATTTTTTCTTTTTTTTTTTGGTGACCTTTATACCCCAGGCCCCTTTTATATATATTTTTTATGTCGAGGGGGCCTTTATTCCTCAGGCCCCCTTTATATACACACTTATATTTTTAAAATAACTTTATTAAAACCAGATAAATAAACAAAAACTCAAATTAAAATGCCATTCTCGGCGTCGACAATGCACTCCAGTCCCTGCGGTGCCCACCGGTCGCGGAAGGCCTCAAGCGTACCGGCGGACACCGCATGCTTCTTTTCCAGGGATACCCGGGCGCGAACGTAACCGCGGAAGAGGGGCAGGCAATCGGGGAGGACGGACCCCCCGACGGCCCGCAACCTGGACCTGTGAATTGCCACC